>NW_025340724.1:0-2730 GCF_016433145.1 Gracilinanus agilis | reverse complement strand
CCTTCCTTGCTTCCTTCCTTCCTTCCTTCCTTCCTTCCTTCCTTCCTTCCTTCCTTCCTTCCTTCCTTCCTTGTATCTGGTAATAATATCTTAACTCGAAAAGGATTCTAATGATGGAATTTTCCAAAACTTGGTGGAGATCTTTTTAAGCAGATACAACTGAGATTCCTTTCAAATCTTGCTGCATGGGGGCCATTTATTCCATCCAGCCCTCCAAAACAACAAATACTTGTTTTTCTAAACTTACCTTTTATCTTAGAATCAATACTATTGGTTCCAAGACAAAAAATAAGAGTGGTTAGGGCTAAGCAATTGTGGTTAAGTGACTTGTCCAGGGTCATAAGTTGGGAAGTGCCTGAGGTCTGATTTGAACCCAAGACCTCCCATCTCCAGCCCTTTCTATCCACTGAGCCCATCCTTACTCTCCAAGCTAGTTGATAAACATTGATAAACAGGAGGCTTCCTATGTGATCTTTATCTATAGGAAAGCCAATCAATCTCTACCTTGTTGGATGAGTGAGGTTAGCAAACTCCTCCCAATCTGATGGAGGAAGCAGGAATGGGCAAGTCTGCCCTGGGGTGGCTGGGTTCTTTCATGGGACTGTCCATACTAACTACTGTTAGGGATATTTATCATCGGGGCTATTCTGGGACAAGGAACAAGGTTTGGTCTAAACCCATTGCACTGGCAGTGAGGGAATCCTTGGCTATACCAGCCCTGTAGTGCTCAAGGCTTAGTGTTCCATTGAGTTACAGATATTTTGGTCATCTTGTCTCCTTTTTACATCACCTTCCTCTCCAAATAGATCACTTCCCCTCCCGGCCATAGGGAACCTCCCCTTGTAACAAAGACGAGAAATGCCAAACCGCAAGCAATTCCCTACCCACGAATGAGCCTGACTATATATCCCATGTTCCACACTGGTGGAATATGACCCTAGACGTGACACTTTACCTTTGCCTCAGTTTTGTTCTACAAAATGGGGATGATCCTATCATCTACCTTCCAAGGCTGTTGCCAATCAAATCTGAAGTGCCAACAGCTGGACAGATGTACTAGGCTCTGTGGTCAGATCTTTACAAGCTGTCATAGATGGGAAGGAGGTTCATTTTCTCCCCTTTTCTTTGGAACCGAGCTTGGCCGTTCTTAGTAGTAATTCAAATGCCTCAAAGATCTGGCACTGGAAACTGAACCAAGCACCATTCGTGTCGGATTCCATATTGGGGTCGGAGGACACGAGCGTCCCTCTTTGCTCCCTCTTTGCTCCCCCTTTTCTCCAAGGCGAGGACTACATTTGGACAAGGAGAAAAGCAAAATGAGCCTGGGTGAGGTTCTCCTTCGGAGAATGTGTTCTTTGGCCTCAGTCTCGGCTTTTGAAATCCCGTTGTGCAATCAGCATCATTCAGCAGCAAACAGTTACTCTGTGTGGGGGTGGCCACTATGAGCACAAATTCCAGGAAGAAAAGATTCCTTTCGTCAGAAGGAAGTCCATTAAAACCAGTTCAGGGGGCAAAATGCAGTCATCACCCAAGACACCTTGGAACGTTTCTTGGTTTACATTGAGTATGACTCTCTAGGCGGCAATTTCATGTCAGCTCAGTCACACCAGTGGGGTCACTCGGGTACTCAGATGGACCAGTTGGGTCTTAGATTTGGACATCTAGAGATGGAAGAGACCTCAGAGACCCCCTAGTCTAGACTTCTCTCCCTGTTTTACAGAGGGGGAAACTGAGGCACAGGGAAATGACATGACTTACCCAAGTTCGCAAGTAGACTCATACATGTAGAGTTGAAAAAGACCTCAGAGACCACTGAGGCCAACCCTCTCATTTTATAGAGAAGGAAACTGAGGCCTAGGGAATAGAAGTGACTCATTCATAGCCACATTTAGAATCCTAGATTTAGAGCGGGGAGGACCTCAGAGGACACTGAACCCAACCCCCTCATTTTACAGAAGGGGACACTGAGGCTCAGGGAGATGAAAGGATATGCTCAAGGTCACATAGTTATTAAACAGCAGAGGTGGGATTTGAACTCTGGTCCTCTGACTCAAGTATCAGTATTCTTTCAACTGGCTCATACTAATGCCCTTGTTTCTTTTTGTTTGTGCTTCCCCCACATTCCCACCCTCAGCAAACCTAGTCCTTGACAGTAGTTTACTTTGACAAAAAAACCCCTTAAGAGGATCCTTGATATCCTTTGGCTAAGTTAGATGTACAACCCCATGAGGCTGAGCTTCTGGAACTTTTTTTTTAAACCCTTGTACTTCGGTGTATTGTCTCATAGGTGGAAGATTGGTAAGGGTGGGCAATGGGGGTCAAGTGACTTGCCCAGGGTCACACAGCTGGGAAGTGTCTGAGGCCGGATTTGAACCTAGGACCTCCTGTCTCTAGGCCTGACTCTCACTCCACTGAGCTACCCAGCTGCCCAGCTTCTGGAACTTTTTGAATGGAAGGTTTCATGGTGTATGATATTCATGTGACCTTGGGCAAGTCATTTCCCCTCCCTGGTTCTCAGGTTTGTTGTTGTTGCTGTTAGGTTGTTTCAGTCATGTCTGATTCTTCATGACCCCATTTGGTGTTTTCTTGGCAAAGATCCTGGAGTGGTTTATCATTTTCTTTGATGGCTCATTTTACAGATGAGGAACAGAGGCAAACAGGGTTATACCACTAGTAAGTGTCTGAGGCCCAATATGAACTCAGGAAGCTTTCTGACTCCAGGCCCAGCAC
>NW_025340723.1:0-1694 GCF_016433145.1 Gracilinanus agilis | reverse complement strand
CTCTCTCTCTCTCTCTCTCTCTCTCTCTCTCTCTCTCTCTCTGACAGGACCAGGGGCCATAGATAAAGCTCTCCTTTAGCTCAGGGTCTTCCCATGCATCTACCTCTGCCTTGGGCTTGCTCTTGCGGGGATCCACACCTCCTCCACCACAGTTATCCTAAGTGTCTCTATTCTGAGCCCAAGGAGGTCAGTGTCCACCCATTCGATCTGCCCACTCAGGTTTAACCCTCAAGGCTATGCAGAAAGTTGCCCCTAGGCTTGCATACCCTGGGAGATTTTCCTTAGGCTGTTGGAAAGCTCTTGGTTCTTGGTCAGACTCTCATTTGTTCCCCAACAAGTGAATCTTCCTGCTGGGTGGGTCATGGGGTGGGGTTAGAAGGGGAAGCCCCACCCCAGTTTTCTTGCCTAGACCCTCATCAGCTTTTTTAGACCTAGAGGGTCTCTGCTGCCCAAAAAGTAGAGTAAACTCTCCAGCATTAATACCAGTGACCAATCTTCTGAGATTCCCCAGCCCATCAGGATGTCCTGGACTCAGCACCAGAAGCATTGGAGAGGGCCTGGGAAAGCTGATGGTGCCCTACTCCCGAGGGTGCCCTCTACTGGTGCCAGAGTCAGTGTGGGCAATCTAGCCTCCTAGGGCACTGCTCCGGAGCCCAAGGGAGGCTGGGTGACAGGAGTGTGCCACCACTTGGAAGAAGTCTAGGAAAATCCAATTCGCGAAACCATTAGCGAGCTTTGCATAATTTGGGAAACTACTCTTTGAAATTACATTGTGTATAAATTGTTAATGGGCCCTTTCATATCATTTGTATTATCAAAGTAATCATTTAAAAGATATATGCAATTTTTACTTTTTTACCATTAGCCTATTGACCACTTTTAATGCATTCGTCAATATTTTCCAAATGGGCATCCCATTTTGTGACCGAGTTAGGATCTCCCCCCCCACCAGTACTCGTCATATTTCAACATTTCCAAAGCTATGATAAGTTGCTGGGAAAGAATGATGAGAGCCTGTCTTTAGAAGAGAAATTGTTAATTTGGGATTTATAAAGGACTTTCCTTAATGAATAATAGTTGAGATCGATCTGTCTTCCTGCCTCATTTTGCAAAGTAACATTTGTGAAGTCAGGTGATTCCAATTACTCCTGCTAATTACTCCTCCATTCAGAAGGCAGTGCCCAGCTTTTAAGGAGGCCCCCAAGATAAAATGGGTAAAAGGGGTGTCTGGCTCTTAAGACAAACTAACATTTCCCCTTTGCTCCCCCATCTTCTCCCTTTCCCCCACTCCATTCTCCTGATGGATAGGCATACTCCTGAAGCTGAAAGGACCTTAGAAACCATCCAGTCTGAACTCATTGAAGGAAGGACAGAGAAGGGAGGGAAGGAAGGAAGGAAGGAAGGAAGGAAAGAAAGGAGGGAATGGAGGCAACAAGGCAGCTCAGTGGATGGAGCGCCAGATCTGGAAACAGGAGGTCCTAGGTTCAAATATGACCTCAGATACTTCCTAGCTGTGTGACCCTGGGTAAATCATTTAACCCTACTCACCCAGCCCTTACTATTCTTCTGCCTTGGAACCAATATATAGTAGTGATTCTAAGATGGAAGGTGAGGGCTTTTTTTATAAAGGAGGGAAGGAGGAAGGAAGGAAGGAAAGAGGAAAAGAGAGAAGATAGAAGGAAAGAAAGATGGAG
>NW_025340722.1:0-2377 GCF_016433145.1 Gracilinanus agilis | reverse complement strand
CTCAAAATGAATACATGATTTATAAATAAAGGGGGATATTGTAAAAAACTTATATGAAATGATGCAAAGTAAGTGAACAGAACCAAGAAACTATTGTACATGATAACAGTAATAAACTCTAAAGAACTACTATGAATGACTTAAATATTTTCATCAATTCAAGGTTTCAAGACAACTCTAAGCGATTCATAAGGAAAAGGTAACTCACCGTTAACAGAAGAAAAAGAAACAATCTGAATGGCAATTGAATCATGCCATTTTTTAAATCTTTATTTACTTCATGATTTTTCCTTTAGTTTCATGTTTGTGTCTTCTTTAATAACATGACAAATGTGGAAATATGTATTGTATAATAATATATAAGTCTAACCAATATGGTGCCATCTTGAGGAGAAGGGGGGAGGGATGGAAGGGAGAGAACATGAATTTCAAAATTCAACAAATTTATTAAAAACTGCATTGGTATATAATGTGGAGCAAGTTAATAAAATCTTAGAAAAGAAAAACGTGGTAATACTATAAACAAATTAAAAGAGCATGGAATACTTTGCCTGCCACATCTTTGGATGAGGGAAGAATATATGTCCAAATAAGACATAAAGAAAACTAGGAGATGTAAAACAGACGACTTTTGCTATGTTGCAAGTTAAGTAACAAACAGGAAAATTTTATAAAAATTATTGTGTAATTGAAAATCTTGTACCTTTGAACTCTATTATCTAGGAGCCCACTGTCTTCCTGTTGTTACATGCTGTTGTAGACAGGAGATGAATTGGGGGGAGCTGGGTGTCTAGTCTATTTCCTTCCTATGACAGCAGCTGTCAACCCGGGGGTTTTGAACAGGTAGATTAGTTTAATCACGTCGTGTTTTTTTATAAAATGTTGTTATATAATTATCTTTTCATTCCTTTTCTTCTAGTCATTATAAATACATTTCATAAAAATATAATATTTGAAGTTACTGTAAATTATTTTAATTTTAGAGTATCTCAGAAAAGACCTCATCCTTCAAATATATACATAACTGAGTTGAATTGATGAAATTACAAAGCATTCCCCAGTTGACAAATGGATGAAGGAAATAGTTAATTTTCAGTTGAATGCTTCCATATAGGGAAAGATAGATTTCTATACACTAAATGTAAATATTATTCTCACTTTGAGTTAATTCTTATGAGAGTAAGTTTCAAGCATTTCCTGCCACTCTTCCATCTTCTCTTCCAATATATTGACTCTTGTGTGCCTCTTCTGTGCTTCTCTTTTGTTCTCTCCTATTACGCATGCAATTTTGGGGTTTTGGGGTACCATCCCATCCTACTCAAGTTACGTTAGTCCTTATATTTATTTTCCTTTTTATTGCCCCAGTAGCAATAAAGTTCTTAAAAATCTTAAGCATCATAGATGTAATTAGTATCTTAATTATCACCTTTCCATATATTAATGGAGTCAATTTCATCTTGTAGAAACCCTTCAGTTTTCACTTTTCTGTTTATCTTTTTCTGCTTTTATTTAATGTCAAGTTTGGTCATTGAATTTTCATCATAGCTCCGTTTTTCCTCTTCAGGAATGCTTAGATGTCGTCTCTTTCATTAAATATCAATTTTTTTCTTTACTCCTGGAGGATTATGCTCAGTTTTGCTGGGTAGGATTCTTGATGATAATCTTAGATCCTTTTCCTTTGGAGATATCATACTCTGCTTTCCAGTTCTCTAAAGTAGAAGCTGCCAGGTCCTATGTAATCCTGACTGTGCCACCATGATATCTGAAATTTTTCCTTCTGGCTTCTTGTCATACTTTTTACATAGCCTGAGAGTTCTGGAATTTAGCTATAATAGTCCTGGGATGTTTTATTTTGGGGTATATTTCAAGGAGGAGAACAATGGATTCTTTCCACTTCTATCTTCTCCTCATGTTTGACAATATCATAGCAGTTTTTCCTAATGATTTCTTGCAATGTGGTAGCTAGGCTTTTTTCTTAATCCAGGTTTACATTAAAAAATGATCTTTCCTGGATCTATTTTCTATGTCAGTTAATTTGCCAATGAGGTATTTCAGATTTTCTTCTATTTTTTCATTCTTTTGATTTTTTCTCATTGTTTTCTGATGTCTTATGCATTCTTAGTTTCATTTGCCCAATTCTAATGTTGGGAATTTATTTTCTTCCTCAAGATTTTGTGTTTCCTTTTCCATTTGGGCAATTCTACTCTTTAAAATAATGTTTTCTACAGTGGCTTTTTTGCCTCTATTTCCATTTGGTTTATTCTAGTCTTTTGGTTGTTACTTTCTTTAGTGTATTTTTATGCCTCTATTTCCATGTGGCAATTCCTAGTTTTTATGGAATTGTTTTCTTAAGAGATTTCCCTGATATTCGTGAAGA
>NW_025340721.1:0-3116 GCF_016433145.1 Gracilinanus agilis | reverse complement strand
TGAAGCCACAAGTTCAAATCCTGTCTCAGACACTTTTTTAGCTGTAGGGCCAGCTTCTGTCCCAAGTGCTGGTGACACAAGTATGATTGCCTCTGCCCTCTAGGGCTTCCCCTCTATTGGAGGAAGGGCTGAGAGAGGGCTGGAAGAGGACTGGGAGTCCCCCAACAGAGAGCAGGTGGAGAAGTCAGAAAAGCTCCAAAGTGGAGCATCCAGATAAGAAGTCTGAGCTGTGAGGTTTCTATTCAATAGGGGGTTTGGAGCTCCTGAGCTCAGGCTCCCTTCAGAGGCAGAGGGTGATGCTGAGCTGGAGTTATCCTGGACTGCATGGTCTCATCATTGCCTCTTCAAGCTGCTGCCAAGGCCTTGGAGGTCCCCTTTGCAGCCTCTCTGGAATGTGTCCCCTTCCTCTGCCCTGACAGGAGCTCCCCTCTTAGGGGCTCTCATCCCCTCAGCCCCAGATTGTGAGTATCGCTCCTGGGAGCTTTGCCTCTCCCAAGGCTTTCCCTGCTCCAGGTGATCTTCCATTCAGCTACCAAAGTCACTTTCTATAACACAAAGGTCTGACCACCTCATGCACCTACTCAGGAAACTCCTGCAGTGGCTCCCTATTGCCTCCCTGATCAACTACAAAACGCCCTGTTTGGCATTCAAAGCCCTTCATCAAGGCCGGCTCCAACCTTCCCGGTTTCCTTCTCTGACCTTTCTCCCTGACAAATACTCAGCTTTTGTGGCCCTGATCTCCTGGGTATTCTACAAGCAAGACCTTCCATCTCTCAGCTCCAGGCACTCTCTCTAGCTATCCCCCATGCCTGGAATGCTCTCCCTCCTTCACTTTCACTACTTTCTTCTCTAGATTCCTTCAAGTCCCAACTCAAATCCCACCTTCTGGAGGAAGCCTTGCCCAGTCCCTCTAATTCTAGTGCCTTCCCTCTGTTAAGTATTCCTTATTAATTCTGTCTGTAGCTTGCTTTGTCTATGTGTCTTTACATATTGTTTCCCCTATTAGATTGTAAGCTCTTTCAGTGAAGGGACTGTCTTTGGCTTCCTTTTTATATCTCTAATGTTGAGGGTGGCTCCTTGACACAAAACAGGTGCTTCATAAATGTTTATTCATTATTCCTGTTGTGTCCTGAGTTTTATTAGCATATAATTGTCCATAACATAGTCTTTATTTCTTCTGAATCTTTTCTTATTTCACCTTGCTCATTTGTTCTTTTATTGTTATAATAGGCCCTCTTCTCAAGGAGAGTGACTTAAAGGTTATCATTTGCAATAGTCTTTTAGAGACCAGTTTTTAGTTTTATTTATTATATCTATGAATTTTTTTCATTTCCAAATGATCTATATCTCCTTTTTTTGTGCTTGTTTTAAAGTTTACTTATTGATTTCCTATTTTTGTATGTTTTCAGTTCGTTCATCCTCTCTTTCTATTTTGTTGATGCATGTTTAAAGGGATATGCTTCCTCCCCACCTCCACCCCCTCCCCCCAGGACTGCAGTAGTTCCAAAATTTTTGAAATATTCTTTCAACATTCTCAGTTGTCTTTAGCAGTTTACTCTGGTCCCCATTGAGGTTTGTGTCTTTTGTTCATGGCCCCCAAACCAATGACTACTTTTAGTGTGTTATGATCAACAAAAGATGTGCTTGTTATTTTGACCATTTTGCATTTATTTGCATTGTCTCTCTAACCCAATACATGGTCAGTTTTTCTAAGAGTCCCATGTCATGTTGAGGAATATGTACATTCTTTTGTAGCCCCATTTAGAAGACAGTGAAAGACTTTGGGGTCTATTTGCTCCAACAATTTCTTCCATTCTATATTTTCACATTTATTTATCTTTTTGTTCTTCTTGTTCATTTGTTTCAGTCATTTCCAACTCTTCCTGATGCCATTTCAGGTTCTCTTAGCAAAGATTTTAGAGTGGCTTTTCATTAAGGAAACTAAGGCAAACAGGGTAAAATGATTGATCAGGGTCATTCAGCTAATAAGTATCTGAGAACAAATTAAAACTCAGGAAGATGAATCTTTCTGACTCAAGGGCCAACTTCCTACCCACTGAGCCATCTACCAGTTCAAAATAAGGAAACCAAAGACAAGAAATCAGTAAAACCACAAATTTCCTTCTTTGATGCTTGTAATATTCAGAACACTTGTCTTTGGTTTGTCAAATACCATGATGGAAACTCCTGGTCTTTTTTATTCATTTGGTAGTAAATTGCATCCATCCCTCTAGGTTTTCTCTGTGGATACCTTTGTTTTCTAAATGCATTTCTTGTAAGCATCAAGGTTTTATTTTCTTACCCAATTTGTTGCTCATTTTCATTTTCTTCTATTTCTTACTCCATTTACATTTAAAGTTATGGTAGTTAGGTTTGTATTTTCCTTTTATTCTACTGAATATCGTATTATTCAAGTTATAATTGTCCTTTGTCTTCAATCGTCACAGTACTATATTTCTTCAGTTTTGTTAGTTTAACCTTTTGTTAGGTGGTCTTAATCCTACTGACTCTCCCTCCCTCACACTTGATCATCTCTTCTCTTTGTCACCTTTTCCCCTATGGAATGTTGCTTGTTAGTTCCTTTTTCTTTTCTGCTTTCACTTCAGAAGACATTCAGCTGGCAACATATCCAAGGTGTTCCTTCACCAATCCTGGGAGATTGAAGGCCAGGTTCCAACAGGGAGCAATCTGGGACTAGGGAGGTTGAGTCATGACAGGAGTTAATCATTACTCAGATAACCCAACCATAGACAGGGTGCTTAGGAAGCTCTATGTTCCTAGAAACCTGCCATCCCAGCAAATGTTTCCTGCCTACACCCAGTGGAGTAATCTCTGGGCTGTCCCAAGGACTATATCATGCCCGCCATTACATATTGAAGACTTTACCCAACAGAATCCCCACACTCAGAGTCCATTGAACTAAGGGCAGAAAGGAGAAATATTTGCACAAAGCAAACCTGCAGCCACTCAGGAGGAGGTGTGATTGGGTGAGGGGTTAAAAGGGACTGACAGGCACCCAGTCCCAGCTCTGGGGTCTTGAGAAGCAGAGAACAGATACCATGACCTCGATTCCTCTCTTTCTTATGCTGCTGGCTCTCTCTCTGCAAAGGTTGTGG
>NW_025340720.1:0-1021 GCF_016433145.1 Gracilinanus agilis | reverse complement strand
AAAGTCCTGGAGCTAGGTGGCCCAGTGGATGGGGATAGAGTACTTGGCTTCAAATCTGGAAGACTCATCTTCATGAGTTCAAATCTAGCCCAGACATGGAACTTACTTAGTTATATGAAGCTGGTCAAGTCATTTTAACCCCATTTTGCCTCCGTTCCTCATCTAGGAAGGAAGTGGCAAACCATTCTAGTATTTTTGCCAAGAAAATTCCAGAATAGCATCACAGAGAAGTTCTGTGAAATGGGGAAAGGATGGATGTTTATGGTTGGAAGGGGCTGCCTTATTTATTTTTAGCATCCAGAGTAGCTTTAGAGTTCTCCAATGGTTCTTCATTGCTTCCGTTAACCACTGATAACTACATTGTGCAAAAGATTTCTGGTTCATAATGATCAGCTTGTTGGACTGTTCTATTACTGTAAATTGTCAGAACTTAGAAAATCTTAAAAGCACTCATAGAGTGTGAGTAGCTGTCACTGATGCCACCAACAGGCATTTTCATTGCTTTCTGGAAAGTCCGGCTCACTTCCAGTTTCAGTCACATTGCATGTCAGAATGCTTGCTTTGTGTCCATAAAGTAAGTCTACTTTTGGACGGTTCACTCTGATACTTGAAATGTATTTTCTCTGCAGCTGGAGTGAAGCGTGGGGTGACCACGGGTACGTTCTGATGGCCAAGGACGAGAATAACCACTGTGGAATAGCAACAGCAGCCAGCTACCCTGAAGTGTGATTTGATCGAAGGAGATCCACTTTGGAAAGATTTAAAATCAGGTTCCAAGACCCATATCTTTTGCAATAAAACATTTGAATGTAATCCAGGATCCTAGTTATCATTTGAGTTCCTTGTGACATTTTTACATTTCTGAAAGGTAAACACTACTTTGTTATAAATTGCTTATAACATTGCTTAATTCAAAGACTTATAAATTTTCATTTTAAAGTTGTATGTATAAAGCTTTCCCTTTCTAAATGAAGCTCAATTCATTGTATATGCACTTTTGGAGAGCTGACTGAGAAGAGAA
>NW_025340719.1:0-1445 GCF_016433145.1 Gracilinanus agilis | reverse complement strand
TATTTTCCCAACACCAAGTGGAATCTGCTTTAAGAAACACCAACTTAGAACGTTTCCGGGTGTGGCGCGGGAGTTTTGAACGGTAGCAGTCGGGGCTGTTACATCCTCGTAGAAGGAAGAGACGCATCCCAAAGGGTTGGAGCATCATGGCTTTCCCTTCGGCGGCGGATCTGGATTCCTTCAAGTACTGCGAGTTACAGAGCTTAGCCAAGAACATTGGCCTCCGAGCCAACCTCCGGGGAGACAGACTTCTGAAGTCATTGAAAGAATACTTTCAAGATGAACTCAAGAAAGAAAATGAAACTCAGGATCAAAGTGATCATCCTGAGTCTCACAGACAGAAGAAATGTCAAAAGGAGAATCTCTTAGCTGTCGAAGAGGCAACTGAGCCATCCGAAGACAACCAGAATAAACCAGTTTGCTCTGAAGGAAACAAAATGGAAGGTGATACTCTTTTAAATATCTCTTCAGGAGGAAAGAGGCCTCGTAGTAGGGATGATTCGTCCAAATCTAAAAAAAGGAAAATGATATTTACAACACCAAATTTTAAGAAGATTCATGAGGCTCATTTTAAGGAAATGGAATCTATTGACAAGTATATTGACCGAAAAAAGAAACGTATAGAAGTCCTTAACAACTCAGTGAAGGAACTAAAGATGTTAGCTAAAAAAGCTAACCTGACAGGAACTTCCAATAATTCCAAGGTATTAAGCCCATTTCCTAAGAGAGGCAGGCCCTCTTCTACCTTCACACCTTGTGCCAGTCCACGACGCTCACTTCGTACATCTCCTGGGATTGTGAATCGAAGTATCTTGTGTCAGAAATTGTTCAAGCCATCTATCCTTTCAACTAACAAAATGAATGTCAGGTTCACTGAGGCTACTCAAGATAATGAACATAAACGCTCCCTGACCAAGACCCCTGCCAGAAAGTCTCCCTACATGGGTATGCTGGACACCCAGCCTAAATGCCAGACTGGTCTCGGGAAGAACAAGGAAAAGGAAGCCAGCCAAGCGAAGGGTGAACACACTCCAGCAGTTACTCCATTCAAGTTTACAGCTGAGGCAACCCAGGCTCCAGTCAGTAATAAGAAACCAATATTTGATCTCAAAGCAAGTCTTTCTCGTCCTCTTAGCTATGAGCCACACAAAGGGAGGCTAAAACCATGGGGGGAAGCAAAAGAAAATATTTCTCTGAAAGAGACAGCAAAAAGAATTGAGTTCCATAAAAAAACTTATAAACAGCCACATCTCCAGACCAGAGAAGATCAACGGAGGAAACATGAGCAGAAAAGGAAAGAGAAGAAAGATTGCATACTTGGAACTCGAAGAGGCCTAGTCATGCTTGAAGACTAACAATCTGCCAAATCCTGTAGATTTTGTGAAACTTTGATGCTTCTGTAAATATTTCTATATTTGTTTTATCGTTGTAAATTCCATCCAGCC
>NW_025340718.1:0-2829 GCF_016433145.1 Gracilinanus agilis | reverse complement strand
CTCTCTCTCTCTCTCGCTCTCTCTCTCGCTCTCGCTCTTTCTCTCTGCTCCCTCATTCTCCATTTCCCTCTGTCTCTCTCTGTCTTTGTTCTGACTTTCTATCTATCCATCTGTGTCTCTGTCTCTCAAATACATATTACTTTGTCTCTACCCCTTTCCTTCCTTTCTCTCTTTCATTCACTATCTCCTCCCACTATCTCGGTCTCTCTCTCCATCTGTCTTTCTCTGGTCCTGTTTCTCTGTCTCTTTCTCCCTTTCTCTATTACAATAGTTCCATCGGTCTCTGACTGTCTATTCTGTTTGTCTCATTCTTCTCCTATTCACTGCTTCTATCGCTATGTCTCTCTTCCCCACTCTGTTTTGCTTTCTTGTCTCTCTCATTCCATGTCTCTCTATTTTTCTCTGCATTTCCCTTTGTCTCTTCCATCCTTTCTGCTTCTCTCTGTCTCTCTCTCTGGGGGATTGGGGGTCAGCAATCCAGGGGTCACTGCAGGCCCCAGAGAGCCAGCATATGACATCCATCTAGAGAAACCAAGGCTCAAAAAGGGAAACTTGCTGGCAATCACCAAGTGCCCAGAATGCTTGGAATCTCTATTTTTATCTGCTCCCCTTTCTAATCAACTTCCTCTTTCTGTCTATACTTCTCTTTCCCCCTCATTTTCCTTCACTCCCTCACTCTTCCTCATTTGATGTCCTTTTCCCTCTTTCTCCCCTCTTTCTTGTCTTCTTTTTTGCCATTCCTTATTTCTGGAGCCTTCTCTCTCTCTCTTTCCCCTATCTCTCCTCCTTCTCCATAACCTTTCTTTTTCACTCTTTTCCTTTGTTCTCTTTCTCTTGCTCCTGTAAGAAGGAAAATTTAGGTAATTATAGATATATATTAAAATATGTGGCCGCCAGGAATCAACAATTCAGGTTGATTCCATAATTAAATCAAACCCAAGTCAGCATCGGGTTGAAGAGTTTATTTACAATCAGGTAGGTAAAAAGTAGGAATAAAGAGAAAAGGAGAGGCTAGTCCAGGCCAAAGGCCTGGACGGAGAGAGAGAAGGATAAAGGGCTAAATACATGAAGCTGTAAGCCACAAGGCCCAACAGCCAGATAGGCAGAGTTTAGAATTGGCCCAGCTAGGCCAAGGAAGTCAGCCTAACTTACCCACGTGGCAATATAGAGTGTAAGCATTCTGTGGCCTCAGGAGATGCTTCTGCCCCCAGTTTGAGATGGCAACTGCCCCCATAGGAAGTTCACTAACTTACTTAAAGAGATAGTGTCTTTCATCACTTCCTGTGGTCCACCTCTAATTCAAATGGACAAATGGCAGTTTCTACATTGATTTGGACTGCCCAAAGGGCAGTCCCTTATTCTTGATTTGTTACTTATTGTCACGTGTGGGTAACTCGTCTCCCCTCCACACTAAGGGAGGTTAGGATTACATCATTTCTACGCCTAGGATGTGTGGATTTTTGACTATTAATGGGCTTGAGCTAATTCCATTTACACACTCCACTCTTTTCATTCCTGTCTCTCATTTCCTATGTCTTTTCTTTCTCATTCGCTCTATCCTATCTTTCTCCCTCTTTTCCTTCACTGTATCCAGCCTAGTCCTCTTCATCCCTCTAGACTTTCTCCCTTTCTTTTCCCTTCCTTATAGTTAACACTTTCCTCACCCCAAGGACTGTGATGTAGAGGAATTTTAACTAAGACATCAAGGTATTGGGGGCTGAGGGTTTGGGCTTGTGGCAAGTACTGATCATTTAGAATCTCCTCTACCTGGGGTGGCCTAAGCAGAGAAAGTGTGCTTGGGGGATGATGTCTTCAGTTCATAATTCTTGTTCTGTTCTTTCCTGAGGCCCTATTTTTTTGAGTTTCTGCAATCCACAGACAAATGTTGTCCCCATTTCCCTTGACAGAGCCAGTCTGTTATTGACCTCAGGTGATCTGACCAGGGCCCTTGGGAATTCTGCCACTAGCAGTAGCCAATTTAGTTCCTACCATCCCAGCTTTCTGCAGCCACCAGCTGACTTCCCTTGCTTTCCCTTCTTTGGGAGGGCAGTCCAGGTCTCCAATCTTTTGTGAGTGACTACAGTTAGCAGGGCCCAACAACTTTCAGCAATGACATTCACCTGGTGTGAATGCATTCCCAAAGTCCTCCCCTGGTCCACTATTTCTCATTTTATCTTTCTTTTCCTCATCATTCCTTTCTTGCTCTCCCTCTGTCTCCATCACTTTGCCTGTTTGTTTCTCTCATAACTCCTCTCCATCTATCTCCCTTGCTTTCTCCTCCTATCTTTGTTATTATCGCTTCATCTCTGAGTCCTTGTCCCTCTATCTACCTCTGCCTTAATCTCTCTGTCTCTGTCCCTGTCACTTAATATCTTCTTAGTTTCTATATCTCTCTATCTCTGTATCTCCCTGTCTCTTCCTTTATTAATCTGTTTCTTTTTATTTATCTCTATGTCTCTAATATCTCTCTCTACAGACATCTATCTACTTACCCCTCTCTTAGTCTCCTTTTACATATCTGCCTTTCAATGACTCTTTGTCTTTCTCTCTGACTCTTATCTCTAACTTTTGGTCTCTTTATATGTCTCTGCCTCTTTCTCATTTTACCATTCTTTACCTCATTATTCCTTTCTCTCTCCCTCTGTCTCTATCACTTTTTCTGTTTCTGTTTCTCTCTTAACCTCTTTCCCTCCTCCCTCATTCTTCTCCTTTCTCTGTCACTACCTCTCCATCTCTCAGTCTCTTTGACTCTCTTTCTACCTCTGCCTTTTGCTCTGTCTCTGTCCTTGTACTTTCTCTCTTTTCAGTTCCTATGTCTTTCTATCTATC
>NW_025340717.1:0-1501 GCF_016433145.1 Gracilinanus agilis | reverse complement strand
TATTGAAGAACTTGGTGAAAAGAAACAAAAAGAAAGGGGGATTCTGTGTGTTGTGGTTGTGAGTGTGTGTGTTGATGGGCAATCTGAAAGAGAGCAAAGACATGATCCCTAGCAATAAAGACTGAGTGAAATGGTTATCCTTGTCAGTAATTTTATTTTTTCTTTATTTTTTCTTTTTTTGTAAAACCCTTACCTTCTGTCTTAGAATCAATACTGTGTACTGGTTCCAGGGCAGAAGAGTGGTAAGGGTGGGCAATGGGAGTCAAGTGACTTGCCAAGGGTCACACGGCTGGGAAGTGTCTGAGGTCAGATTTGAACCTAGGACCTCCTGTCTCTGAGCCTGGCTCTCAATCCACTGAGCTACCCAACCGCCCCCTTTGCCAGTAATTGTAAAGAAGGAGAAATCAAACATGGAAGGTCAGTAATTCTGGGGGAAGCGTTAGTGCCTGAGATACCAAAGTGCCAGTGAAATCATTTCAAAATACAGAAGCACAGCAGGCAAATGTTGTTTCTACTGCATTTGGTTTCAAGTCTATTTTATGTAAGAAATGATCTCTAAGTAAGGTATTGCCATCTCCATAATAAACCCTTTTTAATGAATGAAATTCCCTCACTGGATGATGTTGGTCAAATCTGTGGATGAAATACACTCACCTGGGCTAAACGTCTGTCACTCTCAAAGGCCATTCTCTGTGACTCCAGGAGCCCTGTAGAGGTAGCAAAGGAGCCCAATTCACTCCATTTTGTAAAGTTCCTTCTTTCCCACTATGCCCCCTAGATGCCCAAAGTAACCCATTAATTACATAACAGATTGACTCACTGATCTAGGGAAGGTGGGGGTATGTGTGTGTCAGGTTGCTGTGGAAGGGAACTGCCAGGAAATGAAGAGTACACATCTGAGAGTGCGCAAAAATAGAGCCTTCAGACCGCTGGCAGGGAAGGGGGTCTGGATGGCTTTGACAAAAGTGGGAGCAGGAAATCAGTGTAAGGGTTTAAAGAGGGATTTTTGCAAAAATAAGAGAGCAGCTTTTAATAATTTAAGTTTTAATAAGAATATAGTAGAATTATAAATTAATATTTTCCCTTCAAGCCTGAGAAAAAGAAAACTCTTAGCAGCTTTTAACAATGAACAATTTAATTTAATTAAAACACATAGTAAAAGAATAGAGTAAAATGAATATAGTAAAAGACAGAAATATATGAACATGGTAAAGAAAGAAAATTTCCTAATGTCTATACTAGTTATCCTATAACTACCCATAATTACCTATAAAATTACTACCTAAAACTGCCTATATCTACCGATAATAAGAACCACCCCCAAAGTTCCAATAGAAAGATAGAGAAAAGGAAAGAGAGATGATGACTAATTTATACCCTATAAATATACCTAAAATTCCTAATACTACCTCTGTCTTCTTTTTTTTTTTTTTTTAAACTCTTACCTTCTGTCTTAGAATCAACTGTGTATTGGTTCTAAGGCAGAAGAGCAGTAAGGGCT
>NW_025340716.1:0-2170 GCF_016433145.1 Gracilinanus agilis | reverse complement strand
TACTCCTTCTTTTTCTTCTTTTCCTACTTCTCCTCCTCTTCATCTTCTTCTCCTTCTACTCCCTTTCCTTCATCTTCTATGCTTTCTTTCACTACTCCATCTCCTCTTTTATCATTTCTATTCCCCCTTCTCCTCCTCCTTGTCCTTCTCCTTCTTCTCTTCCTCTTCCTCCTCCTTTTAGTTCTCCTCCTTTTAATTCTCCTTTTCATTCTTCTCCTTCATTTTTTCTACTTTTTTCCTTTTACTCCTTTTTCCTTTTCTCCTCTTCATTTTCTTTTCCTTCTTCTCCCTTTCCATTCCCTGTGATGTGATTTCTGAAGAAACAAGGTCTAAGAGTGGCCCAAAGCTTCTTGATGTGATTGAGAGATGTCAGGGCTGGCAAGAGCTCGAAGCAAACTGAGGGGGATGAGCTCAGATTAAGATCCCTGGTATTGGAGACCTTAGTGAGGAAAGTTTGAAATCATTGGTATTCCCTTTGAACAGAAACGAACTACAAAAGCCTTAAAGGGTAAGACAGGGTTATCACACCAACACTTTGCTTGACTAAAAGTAAAGAATAAAAGCCTCAACTCTAAGCCCCTAATGGAATCCATCCCTCCTCTGCCATCTGAATCAAAAAGACTGCCCTCTCCGAGAACTGAGACTCCTGTAAGAGAATTAGATACTATGAAATGCCAGAGAGGAAAATGGTCTCCACCACCCTCTGCCCTGACTCCACATAGAGGGCTATAATGGGGAGCAGCAGAGCATAATGGAAAACACTGGGCTATGAACCAGAAGACTGGTTCTGGTCCTTGCTCTGCCATTGCTTTGTTGCATGTCTTTGGCTGAGTCATTCAACCCTCATGGGCTTCAATTGAATCCTTTGCAAAATGAGAGGTTTGGACTAGATGATCTCCAAGACCCTCAACAGCTCCCAAGTGTCTCTGAAGCTATTTTAAGGCCATTCCTTAACATTTGCCCCAAGTTTCCCTTACTGTGGAATCTACCTATCCTTCTCACTCCCACCTCATTGTGGGAAAAGGCCCACAGAAACAACGTCAGCATCCTGAGCCAACTCTGGAAAGATGGGAAGAGGATGAGGGTGTCTTATTTGACACATCAGGGTCTTAGAGCCTTTTCAAGGGCTTAGAGGAGGTAGAGGGGAAGGAGGAGGAGGAGGACAGAGAGAATGAGGAAGAGGAGGAGGAGGAGGATATAGCTGGTATTTTGCTTTAAGCAGAGACTTGACAACAACACCCATGAATTAGGTGCTATTACTGACCCCATTTTATGGATGAGAAAACCAAGGCAGGATGACAAACTCAGGTCTTCATGACTGCAAGCCCATTGCTGTGCCACCTACCTACCCTTACAAGTCCCTTCTGCAACTGAAGAACTATCTAAGATTCTTCTTCCTCTCCTCCCAATTAAGTTTGAATTGAAGGGGGCAGCTGGGTAGCTCAGTAGATTTAGAGCTAGGCCTAGAGATGGGAGGTCCTAGGTTCAAATCTGGACTCAGACACTTCCCAGCTGTGTGACCCTGGGCAGGTCACTTGACCTGCATGGCCTAGCCCTTACCACTCTTCTGCCTTGGAACCAATACATAGTATTGACTCCAAGAAGGAAGGTGAGGGTTTTTAAAAAAAGTTTTAATTGAAGATGCTCCCAGAATGCAACTGAGTGGGACTAGCTAAGAATCAGTCTCCTGGGCTTGCCTTGTCTACCAAATCAAGAGACCATTGGGCTCTGAGTCTGTCACACCTTCACAGGCTGCTCTCCTCCATCCAAGAGAGTATTTCCACATCTCGTTTTGTACACTCCATTGTTACACTAATTCTGCTGTGTCGTAAACCTCCAATTTATCCAGTTTATACATGTTTGTAGGTAGCTGTTTATTGTCTCTCCCATTATCCTGAGCTCCCTGAGGGTGGGGATTGTCTTATGCCTTCTGTTACATCTCCAGGACTTAACACAGTGCCTGGCACATAGTAGGTGCTTAATCGATATTTACTGACTTGGCTGACTTACCTAAGCACCCAAGTGGCTTCCAAGGCACCCTTCAACTATGACCTTCACTCCACCCTCATAAAATCAGATTCCTTTCTCTTGGATTAGTTGCCTGAAATTTGAGCTGCAGAAGAAACAGATGTGTAAATGAGCCATCAGGAGGCCGCCCCAGCAGCAGAAG
>NW_025340715.1:0-4972 GCF_016433145.1 Gracilinanus agilis | reverse complement strand
TATATATATATATACACAATCCCCCTACTGAGGAGGGTGTTGACCAACACTTGAATCAACTCAGGATACATGGTTGAGTTATGGGGCATATGAGTCAATTATCAGAAGAAAAACCAAAAACATAAAAAGAAAAACAAATTAAAGAAAAAAGTAAACTTTGGGAGAAAGGAAAAATTCAAAATTAGAATCAAAATATCAAAAATCTATGTATATAAAAATTTTTGAGTAAACAAGAATAAATTCATAATAAGCCCTTATATTAGGGTCCAGTTAAGGTAATTTCTGTCCCACAAGTCTGTAGGAAAAATGTAGTAATATTGCACTTACCTGATACCAGCCAGGACTACATGAAGTTTCCATACCATAAGGGAGAAAAAAGGAATACATTTTCTATGTAAAAGAGAAGTGTATTTCCCTGGTCTGATTTTACCTTCACTCTCAGGGATAGGGGGAACCAGGATGATAGCCAAACTTTGGTACTTGTCAGAATGTGGCACAGGGAAGACCTGTGTTTGACATATGTCAAACAACCACAACCTTGAACCTCAAACAAATCCTCTGTCTTGGTACAGAATCTCATCAATCCCACCAGGATTGGTTGGTCTCCTTGACCTTGTGCTTTTTTGCTCTGTATAATGGCTCTTTTATTCCCTTCTCCTGGAATCAGACACAATCATTAATCACAGTCCTATAACATTTATCAATAAATAGCAGGTTTCCATAGTCTAAAGCTTTTGGGTATGCATTAATATTAGAACAAATATATATTTTTAATTTATATTGCTGCAAAATAAAGAAAGGATTAATAGTGGTAACGTGCTTCAAGTACAAAAAAAGAGAGAAAAAAGAAAAAACAAATACTCTAATACACATACAAGGAAAAGCAATAATAAAATTAAAATATATATAGTTTACAATTAGTAACACACTGTGTTTACCCAAGGAGAGGCAGAATTCAAAGGTTTCTCACTCAAAAATAAGATCCATTTCCTTTTTAACTTAGCTATGATCCACAGTGTGAGTGCAAATGATTTTTACCAAGTGAGTTTTTCAAAACAAAAAAAAGTACAACAGCTAATTCACATTCAATAAGTACCAAAATCCCCCAAATCATAAGAACATGTTTAAATAACAATAGCAAACAAACCTGCTATTACATAGGATTCACATGAGTTGCTGTGTGATATTTTTTTTTAAAAAACTTTTTAAGCTCATGTATATTTTTCACAAGTTTTCCAGGTCTAGCCAATCTTTCAACCTTGGATATTTTTAACAAAGTCTATTACTGCCATCATTCCAAAATGTGGGAGAGGAGCCCAGAAAAAAACACAAATCTCTGTAACTGCTGATGAAAACCTTTTGGGTCTAAAACATCACCATGAATCTAGATCATTCTGGTGGAAGGGTAGAGTAAGCTAAAGAGTTAAAAGTACAAAAATTATCTGGAAGCCACTAGGCTACCTCAGTAATGTTCCCTCTCAAGAGCCATCCAGAGGTACCATGCCCCTTTGGAAAACCTTCCCACCTCCCAGATGAGTCTGTAACAGCCATAAAAGGCATGTGTTTATATGTCTCATCCATTATATTTTTCATAAATGCGGAGGTGGAGAATACAACAGTGCTATTACACTTCAGTTATTTAATAGACCCTTTAATTCTTGTTACAAACAACTTAAAGGCATACAAATGATCAGTCAGAGGTAGGGATGCTACTAGATATACTGAAAAATCACTTCTGAAGACCCTTAAAATCAATTTAAATTCTTAGGTCATTAAATTCTCCAAAGGTTGTATACAGGTTTTAACCAGTTTGATGGAGTCCATCCATCATCATCTATGTGACAATTAACAATGGCAAAAAGGAACAAAAGGCTGTTTAGGTAACATGTGACCTTGATGGATCTGGTGACAAACCCAGAATCCTTAAGGACCTATAGTTTTGCTGTGGAAAAGAGTTTGTGCAAATTGTTTATGGACTTTTACAATGGTATTTTCTCTAGTCCAGCCATAGGGGAGATACAAATAAAGACAATATAACAGCACATATAGCTAATGTCCAAATCACAGTAGCTTAAAATGACATAGTGAAATGGAACATTATAGATAAGATTAATGGGGGCAGCTGGATAGCTCAGTGGAGTGAGAGTCAGGCCTAGAGACAGGAGGTCCTAGGTTCAAACCCGGCCTCAGCCACTTCCCAGCTGGGTGACCCTGGGCAAGTCACTTGACCCCCATTGCCCACCCTTACCACTCTTCCACCTATGAGAAAATACACCAAAGTACAAGGGTTTAAAAAAAAAGATTAATATGTGAACTTAACAAATAAAATTAAAGCTTAAAGCAAACAATCAGCATATACAATATATGTGACAGGATTTGCACTGTAATCAAGAATCCTTTTCTTTAATTCCAATAGCCATGTTACAAAGACATGTTCACTATTTGGAGAGGAACAAACTCAGTTAGCAATCAGTAAAGAAATGGGGTCTGAAAAGGCTTAAAAAGTCACCTCCAGACTCTTTAAGTTTCCTTCCTCTCCCCAGTATAATTACCAGATGGGACACAGACTGAAACGGCTCTGATAATAAGAAAGTATGGAGAGATAAATCTCTCTTACTCTGGGAGTTTTTCAAGTTCTTTTCAATGCTTTTCATAGAAGCCTTGAACTCCCCCAAATTCTCCTCCATATTTTTCAGTTGTATTTCAAGGAATTCGAGTTACTTTTGAGTTGAGATTTTAATTCAGCTCTGAGTTCAAACAAACAATTGTTTTGTTTGTTCTTCAGGAAGAATAGGTAAAATACCAAGACTATTTTATTGGCTATATAGTGCTATATAGAGCCACTGTGAAATGTTCTCTGGAATTATGAGCTATTGTAAAAAAAAATTTTTTTTAAAATAAAAACCCTCACCTTCCATCTTGGAATCAGTATTGTGTATTGGCACCAAGGCAGAAGAGTGGTAAGGGTGGGCCATGGGGGTCAAGGGTCTTGCCCAGGGTCACACAGCTAGCAAGTGCCTGAGGCCAGATTTGAACCTAGGACCTCTAGTCTCTAGGCCTGGCTCTCCATCCACTGAGACACCCAGCTGCCTCCATGAGCCATTTTAAATAGTAAAGAAACAGTGTATTTCCAACTTGGGTTATGCTGTTAAACATGCTGTTTATTTGCCCTAATACCATTTTTTAATTTAATTATTAAATCACTTGCTGTTCTGCTTTTTGTCAGTAGATGGCACTACTGGCTAACATCAGGGTGTGGTATTTTTAAGGATGTTGACACACCTTGATCTAATTAGTTTTTGGGTGGAGGGCAGTCAGAAAAACCTTTTGCCTAGGCTAAGTTTTGGAGGGGCAATGGGAGGCAGCTGAAGCTTTGTACAGCCTGTAATTTTATTAATAGGTTTGAGAGAGTTTCTTTTTCCTCTCTCCTTCCCCCTAAGGGTAAACTGCTAGAACCATGTGCTTCCCTCTTTGGGCAAAAACTCCACTTTTCTGAATTGGCCTGGGGCAATAAGAGTTATTATAAATTATTTTTCCCCTTATTTGGGCTCTAAAGGCCTCTGAGGGTAAAAAGGAGCAGTGTTTTTGGTTACTTTAATGTTGCTCTTCCTAACTGATCTCTCCAGGTTTCACTTCTCACTTAAGTTAATTCTATTACTTTAAAAATAAATACTGTGTATTGGTTCTAAGTAAGAAGAGTGGTAAGGTCTAGGCAATGGGGGTTCAGTGACTTGCCCAGGGTCACCCAGCTGGGAAGTGTCTGAGGCCATATTTGATCCTAGGACCTCCCATCTCTGCCTAGCTCTCAATCCACTGAGCTTCCCAGGTGCCCCCTCACTTAAGTTAATTCTAGAGACATGTGGGGCTTGAAAAAAGGGAAAGTAGATTTTCAGGAACAAATTGTTAATTTCACCTTAATAATCACTCTCTCTAATGACAAATTTCACTGAGCTGGGCTCACTGAATTTCTCTAGTACTCCCAGAGGTAGAGTCCCTCCCAGGTGAAAAATCCCACTAATTGGGTTGTTTTTCCCCTGAGGTGAAAGGGGTTGGAAATAGCTTCCCCAGGTGAGGCCTCAGGGCCCTGTAACTAAGATGAAAAACAGCTGCGTTATATTTATTTTAAGGGGAAAAGTAAAAAATTTGTACTTGCCTTTCTAGCAGCTGTAGATTGTAGAACCAGCTACTAAAAAAGCTGACTTGAGATAGTTTTAGGGATAGTAGGAGGAAATTATCAGGAGATCTTTAGGGTACTGTCAAACCTCATGGTCTGCCAGAATGTAAGGGTTAAAAATTACAGGTTGGACTAAATTTATGAGAAATGTGGTCGCTGAAATTAATTACTCAAGTCAGAATGACTTTTTTATGGTAATTTTTTTTTACAAAAGGAGAGAGAGTGAAAGGAAGGGAAATGTGAAAGAGGATAGAGTAAGCTATCTAACCTAACACACTAAGTATTTTGCTCTGGCCCTTGGCTCAACCCAGGCAGGGCTAATTAGTCCTCAGCCAGAGGGCCCTCAGCCTTCAGCCAAGGACCTGGTGATGAATAAAGCAAGGGCTCCAGCCACAAAGCCTCTTCCAAGATGGGAGCCTCTCTGGAGGCTAGTCCCTCCAGAAAGCCAGGAAAGGAGTCAGCCTTTTCACTCACCCAAGTGGTATTCCTAAAGGTAGGTCCAAGAGCTGTCTCACGAGCAGGTAAGTTTCCTTTGCTCATTTTATACTTGGTCATAGGCTACATTTGTTGGCATTACATAGAATTAACTAATGTTGGGTACAAATGTAAGCCAGTTGCAGCATAGCCATCTCAAGCAATCTCTGCTTATGGGCTTGTTCATTTTCAGAAATGAAAAAAACTGAAAATTTTATTCATTTGAACTTTCAACTAGCTCCAGTATACCTTGAAAAAATATTTCTTGGTATATGAAGTTAATCTTACTGTGCTTTGTCCTTCTTGGTGTGAAGATTTAAATTA
>NW_025340714.1:0-4258 GCF_016433145.1 Gracilinanus agilis | reverse complement strand
GCTCAAAGGGCTATAAAAGAATGCCTGCCCTTTGATCCAGCCATACCATTGCTGGGTTTGTACCCCAAAGAGATCATAGATAAACAGACTTGTACGAAAATATTCATAGCTGCGCTTTTTGTGGTGGCAACAAATTGGAAAAGGAGGGTATGTCCTTCAATTGGGGAATGGCTGAACAAACTGTGGTATATGCGGGTGATGGAATACTATTGTGCTAAAAGGAATAATAAACTGGAGAAGTTCCAGGCGAACTGGAGAGACCTCCGGGAACTGATGCAGAGCGAAAGGAGCAGAGCCAGAAGAACTCTATACACAGAGACTGACATTCTGCGGTAAAATCGAATGTAATGGACCTCTGAACCAGCAGCAATGCAATGACCCAGGACAATTCTGAGGGATTTATGGTAAAGATGCTACCCACATTCAGAGGAGGGACTGCAGGAGAGGAAACATATAGGAAAAACAACTGCATGAACGCATGGGTCGGGGTGGACATGATTGAGGGTGTAGACTCGAAACTACCACACCAATGCAACTACCAACAATTTGGAAATTGGTCTTGATCAAGGACACATGACAAAACTAGTGGAAATGCGCATGGGTAGGGGGGGTGGGGGGGGGTTGAAGGGGAAAGGAGGAGCATGAATCATGTAACCATGTTAAAAATGAATATTAATAAATGTAAAAAAAAAAATATATATAAAATTTCTCAGTGGATTGAGAGCCAGGCCCAAGAGATGGGAGGTCCTGGGTCCAAATCTGGCATCAGGCTCTTCCTGGCTGTGTGATCCTAGGCAATTCACTTAACCCCCATTGCCTAGCCCTTACCATTCTTTTGCCTTAGAACCAATACACAGTATTGATTCTAACACAGAAGAATAAGGCTTGTTTGTGTGTGTGTTTTTTTAAAGAGTTGCATTAAAGTAGATTGAGCAAAACTAATCATAGAACAAAATGTTGACCTAACAGAAGAAAAAAAAAAAATTCTCAATTAAAAAAATGCTAGAGAAACAAATGGAGGAAAAAGAATTCTAATTCTCCTTATTTTAAATGTGAATAGATTAATCCAGGAAAACTAAAGAGAATAGATAGGAGAAGACAATAAAACTCCAAATCTATTCCTCATAAAAAAGCACATCAAGCCACCCTCACCCCCATGCCCCTCCCAGAGATAAACATGGGAGAAAAACAGAGACTAGAACATAGTTTACTATGCATTAAATGAAATAAAAAATGGAACAAGGGAGGAAATAGGTATCTATTATACACTTGGCATGTGTCAGGCATTGTGCGTGCTAAGTGCTTTCCAAAAAATATTTAATCCTTACAGCAACCCTGCCATGTATATGCTATATATGATCCTCATTTTACAGTTGAGAAAATTGAAGTAGACAGTGACTAAGGCTCTTAATCAGGATCACAGCTAATAACAATCTGAGGCAGGATTTGAATTTAAGTCTTATGATTCCAGTTTCTGCTCCCTATCCAAGGTGACACCTAGCTTGTCTAGTTTCAATAATGATATATAAATAAAAAGTAAAATTTAAAAAAGAAAGTATAATCAGAGAAATTATATTATGGTGAAAAGAATGATAAATAATACAATAATACTCAGTATTAAACTTATATGCTCCAAATTACACAGCATCTAAATTCATAAAGTAAAAATTAGTCAAATTTCAGAATGAAATATATAGTAGTAATAGTAGAATACTTTAATGTAGCTCTCTCAGAGTTAGACATATCTAACAGAAAGCTAAACAAAGGAGAAAATATATAACTGAACAACTTGCTAGAAAAATTAGAGCTAAAAGATTTGTACCTCCTTTAGAATGGGACCACTAATGCACTACATAACACTTTTATAAAAATCAGAACCTGACAAGGAAGCTCTGTCAAATGAATTTTAACATTTTATCCAATAAATCATTCATTATGACCAAGTGAGATGTATATCAGAAATACAAGGATGATTCAACATAATGAAAAAAATTAATAAATCCTATTGAAAACAAAAACATCCCAAGCCCAGAGAAGTCAAAACTATCTGTATTTGCTGATGATATGATGGCTTACTTATAAAATCCTGGAGAGAACAGGGGAGGGAAAGGAATATAGGAGAAAAGTTTGAATATGCAAAAAAAGAATATAAAAAAATTGTTTTTAAAAAACAAAACAAAGAAAATCTTAGAGAATTAGTAAAGAAACTAATTAAGACAGTAACACCAGCTGAATTGCATGCTATTAAATAAACTAGCAAAAATAGATTTCATTTTAATATAATAAGACATGAGGTAATAATAGAAGAGAATTTCCATGGAAAATAAATACAAAATGAGTCCAAAATGTCCAAAAGCACGCTCAATATTTGTATAGATTGACTTACAAAATATTTCTTAAAGAAATTTATAAAATATATAGTTGAAGGAAAATTTAATACTCGTGGCTGTGTCATGCAAATATAATAAAAATTACAATATTACCCAAATTAGTTCACAGATTTGATGCTCTGTTAAGCAGAACCAGAACTGTATATAGTAGTCCAGATGTGGTCTAATCATGAAAGAGTACAGTTGGGACTATCACTGGCCTAGTGCTGTGCTTCTCTTAATGTAGGCTAAAATTGCAGTTTTGCCTACCATATCACACTATTGACTCCTATTAAGTTTATCACATACTAAAACCCTCAGACCTTAAGCTTAGATTGAATACTTGAACTGGGTCTTAAATGTTGAATGGGATTTGTCTAAGCAAACATGAGAAGGGAGGTTATTCTAGACATAGGACAACAACATTAGCAAATCAATACATGTTGCTGAATGCCCAATTTAGTCCCTGAAAATCTCGAGTTGTTTACTTTCACATTTTACAGTGTACATTGATTGGCTAGGAAGAATCCAGAGGAGGGCAACCATTTTGGTAAAAGTCCTTGAGTTCATGATATAGGAGCATAAGTTGAAAGCACTGAGCATCTTTAGCCTGACGAAGAGAAGGCAAAATGAAAAATGATAATTATCTTCAAGTATTTTAAGGACTATATATAGAAGAGGGGATTAGACTACTTCTGATGGGTTCCCAGGGATAGGGATTGTTTAGAATTAAACTCAGGCTTAATAGAAGTAAAAACTTCCAAAGAATTAGAGGTAACCAAAAGTAAAATGGGTTGCTTCAGGAGATTGTGGAGCACTTGAGGACCTTAAACAAAGGCTGAATGGCTACTTCTCAGTTGTATGTAGAAGGGATTCTTCTCTTCTAACTCTGAGATTCTGTGAGCTTCTGAGCCATACATGATTTTATCTTTTTTTCTATCTGAAGCTAAAATTTTTACCTAGTCTCATAGACTATTCAGAAATATGTCTTTTCTGCCCTTTAAAGCATATAAAAGGCCTAGTTGAGATTATGAGATTTGAAATTCACTACCATGCCTCCATTAAATTTTTTTAAACATTTATTAATAATCATTTTTAACATGGTTACCTGATTCATGCTACTACTTTCCCCTTCACCCCCTGCACTCCCCCCACCCATGGCCGACGCACATTTCCACTGGTTTTGTCATGTGTCCTTGATCAAGGCCAATTTCCAAATTGTTGGTAGTTGCATTGGTGTGGTAATTTCGAGTCCACATCCCCAATCATGTCCACCCCAACCCATACGTTCAAGCAGTTGCTTTTCTTATGTGTTTCCTCTCCTGCAGTCCTTCCTCTGAATGTGGGTAGTTTTCTTTACCATAAATCCCTCAGAGCTGTCCTGGGTCATTGCATTGTTGCTGGTACAGAAGTCCATTACATTCTCTTTTACCACAGTATATCAGTCTCTGTGTACAATGTTCTTCTGGCTCTGCTCCTTTCGCTCTGCATCAGTTCCCGGAGGTCTCTCCAGTTCGGCTGGAACTTCTCCAGTTTGTTATTCCTTTTAGCACAATAGTATTCCATCACCCGCATATACCACAGTTTGTTCAGCCATTCCCCAATTGAAGGACATACCCTCCTTTTCCAATTTGTTGCCACCACAAAAAGCGCAGCTATGAATATTTTCGTACAAGTCTGTTTATCTATGATCTCTTTGGGGTACAAACCCAGCAATGGTATGGCTGGATCAAAGGGCAGGCATTCTTTTATAGCCCCTTGAGCATGATTCCAAATTGCCAGCCAGAATGGTTGGATTAGTTCACAACTCCACCAGCAATGCATTAATGTCCCAATTTTGCCACATCCCCTCCAACATTCATTACTCTCCCCTTCTTTCATTTTAGCCA
>NW_025340713.1:0-1059 GCF_016433145.1 Gracilinanus agilis | reverse complement strand
ACTCCAAAGTCATCCCTCTACTGAAAAGGAATAGAAATCAGACAGTGAAACCAGACCCATAAAAGACCAGGTAACTAAGGAAAAAATGGCACTGCTGCCCATGGAGCTAACATTTTATCTAGAAAAATAACACAAATATCCATTTAAGTATAGGTGCAAAAACAGAATAAGTAGATACAAATGGTGAAAACTGTTTGAAATGGAGATGTCTTCAGCCTGAAAGAATGGTACTGATGCTGAATGATGGAGATGAGGAAACTGGGGTGGAGCACATGGCCATAAAATTATCAGCTTTTGGAGCATGTCAGGTTAGAGATAGAAAAATGAGAAGTGATAGCAAAGGCCATTCCAAAGTGAAGTGACAACAAAATAATGGGGATTTAATGGAGAGAAATGTGTATTTCAACCATCCCCTTATTGCCATTCTGATGAACCAATGCCAAAATGCCTTTACTAGGTAACAATCCGGAATTGTACTTCCTTGTTGTACAAAACAAATCAGAGACATAAGCTCTACCTTTAAAGAAGTTATAACCATTTATGGAATATAACCCTGCTTTGTATTCTGTGGGAACTACCAAAACAAGTCTGACAAAAGTTTCTCTGATATTTACTATAGTCGGTCACCCTTTGTGAATTTTTTTATGCCGAATGAGATTTAAGTTAAGATGGAAGGCTTTCCCACAATCACTACATTCATAGGGTTTCTCTCCAGTATAAATTCTCCATGTTTAGTAAGTTCTGAGCACCCCCTGAAGGCTTTTCCACACTTAATTCATGAATAAGACTTCTCTCCACTGTGTTCACTCTGATGGTTATTGAAGCTGGAAAGCCACCTGAAGGCTTTCCCTCAGTTTTCACATTTGTAGGGCTTTTCTCCACTATGGATCCTCTGATGTCTAGTAAGATATGACCTCACTCGAAAAGATCTCCCACATTCTTTGCATTCATAGGGCTTCTCTCCAGTATGGATTCTTTGATGCTTTCTAAGGTCTGAGCTAAATGTGAAGTGTTTCCCACATTCTTTACATTGATAGGTCTTTTCTCCACTAAGGATTC
>NW_025340712.1:0-5558 GCF_016433145.1 Gracilinanus agilis | reverse complement strand
AGGAAGGAAGGAAGGAAGGAAGGAAGGAAGAAGAGGTCATCAGGTCTTTGTCAGAGGGCAGAAAAGTTTAGAGGGTTCTGCCAATAAATACACTGTCTTTCAGCACTTACAATAGAATGCAGCACTTACTAAACAAGTATAATTAATTAAAAAGGAAAGAATGAGATGATCAACTAGATGATAAATTCCTCTCTACTCTGGCAGATTAGAGGAGCTCTTTTTTAGCACCAAGCCCCACCACTCCACCCACATAGCCACTTCACTGACAGTGTTTGAAGGAATATTTTATGCTATTTGCTAGTTACCTTTAGCTGAAAGGGAAAGGGGAAAGTACAATTGGTTTTCCACCTTAGCAAAAGCTACAAGTCAAATGAATCACAACTATAGACTAACTGCCCCCCCCCCCCCATCACCACCACCAGGAGTCACCTTCTCCCCTGCATCCACTGCAAAACAGTCAGGCAATGTAGAATGCCTCCTATACAGTAACAGGCAGGTACAATTCTCTCTAAACAATTGTATTCTTCATAAAAAGGGGTAGAGATCTATGCCCACCCACTGCCCTGTGCTGGATGGCATGGAGGCAGCTTAGAGAGATAATTGGTTTAATTAAATATGGTCATCCAGTAGCCCTCATCCATGCCATAAATTTGCCAACAGCAGCCCTGTGTATGGCTCTCTCCATGTTCTATGGTAAATTTCCTCTCTGAGGATGCTTCCGAGAGCAAGACTAGAATAGGACCTTTCCCCACTTCGGCCCCTGTCCATTTCAGCCATCTTGAGCCACAAGCCCCAGATGTCTAGCCTGGGGCTTTTCCCATCAGTCTTCAGGATGGGGTTTACCATTCTCTCCTAACAGGAAATGAAACTCCAGTCCTTCGCAATCCCTCAGGCCAGGCTTATTTCTGCATTGAGTTGCTTAAGGGAGCTGCTTCCCATTAACATCTGGTTTCTGGAGCTCAGTTTCAGGGAAATCTCATGAGGGAGATGAAGGAGATGATAATAAGATAGTAATAGCAATAATAATGGTGATTAAAAATAATAACATTTTACCATGATTTAAAGTGTGCAAAGTCCTTTACATATATATGTATTTTTTTTCATTCAACCCTGAAGGTGGGTGCTCTTAAAATACTCATTTTATAGATTAGGAAACTGAGGCTGAGAAAGGTTACACACACAGGAGGCCTTGTACTCAGGGTCACATAGCTATTAAGTCCCAGAGACATGATTTGAACTCTTAGTCAGTTTTATGATTGCAGTGACAGGAAAGGTCAGACTTTGACCTACCACATCATGCCCAAATATCAATGATGCAAAGTAAATTCATATCCTTGATATCAAACTCTCCTTTAACTTTTCTCCCAATGGGGACCGTCTCCACAAGAAGACCACAGCCAGGGTGTGGTGTGGAAATAGTCTCCTTCAGACCCCTAAAGAATACCTCCATGAGGCAGTTAAGGGCAGAGAAGGACTTCCTAGGCCAGTGATAGCAAACCTTTTAGAGACAGAGTGCTGGATTCCACCCCCATCCTACCCACCCCCAGACCAAGTGCCACCAGGTGCCATGCCCTACCCCACCACTGAGTACCAGGTGCACCCTAACCCCCTTTACCCCATACAGGGAAGGGAGAAAATGCTCCCATTGGGTTGTTGAGCAGAGGAATGGGTGAAGTAAGAAATGTCCTCAGTGAGTTTGGGTAGGGGGAGAAGAGTGGCCTGAGTGTTCAGCTCCCCTGTAGCTCTGCCACCTATGAACTGCCCACCTTATCCCCTGTGCACTCCCATTGGGCTGCTGGGAAGAGGGGCAGGCAGGGGAGGGGGAGGAGGCAGCCAATTGCCCACAGAGAGTGCTTTGCGTGCCATCTTTTGCACCTGTGCCATAGGTTCGCCATCACTGTCATAGGCTATCCCAAGCTTGATGTCAGGGTACAGAACTAGTTGGGCATCTATAACCTTAAGGAGAGCTCACTTGGGAGGTCAATACTAAGAATGCAATCCACAAGTGGATACTAAATGCCAGGCACTGTGCTAGATTTGAGGAATACAAAAGCAAAAAAGATAAGAGTCTAACTGCAAGGAACCAACAGTATATCAGGAAAAACAACCCTTACATATAGAAGCATATGCACAATATACACAAAACACAAGGGCAATCAGGCTTTCTCTGGAGACCTTTGTTAGGTACCCTTCTGTGGGATAGTATTCTGGGTCCCAAGCCTTATTCCAGGAAGAGGGTGGGAGGTTTTAAGTCTGTAAACCAAGAAGGGGTTGCTACCCAGCATGGTCTCTCTATATTTTTAGAAACCTCACAAGAATCTAGTCATTTGCCCAGTGACCTGGAAAAGAGACAGAAAGAAAGGAGAATAGCTACTGATCTTTGAAGCTACTGCTTCAAATTCTAGGGAAGTCCTCAATCAACTAATTAGGGATTATAAAATGCTAATAATCCCTGAATTAGCTGAGATTTAGGATTGGAATTGTCCAGTCTTGCGTAATGTCCCGATGTTTAAGACTGATCATGAGTAGTAGATGTTGCTCTCTCCATGGGCTTGCAATTAGGGCAGTATAATGGAAAGAGTTCTGGGCTTGGAGTCTAAAGACCTAAATTGGAATTGGAGTCCTTAACTTGAATGAAGGAAACATTCTCAAATGAAGAAGGATCTTTATGGATCAGTGCTTCTCTGGCATTATGTGGAATATGGACTTGTGGTTAGCCAGAGCCCTCTTCCATACTCATTGGATTACTTGTTGTCCCCTAGACTTTCCTGCCACTGAAATGGATGGCTCCAGAGAGCATCTTCAACAGCCTGTATACCACCTTGAGTGATGTGTGGTCCTTTGGTATCCTTCTCTGGGAGATCTTCACCCTAGGTATGGGATCTACCTGTCCATCACTTCCCTGGAATGTCCCCTAAGACTCTCCCTTTGCCATACCCTTACCAAATGGGCAAGGGCCCTGCCTTTGATCCTAGCCTAGGTCCTCCCTGCCAGAAGGGTATCTGACCTTTTTCCAGAAGTGACTACTCTGAGCTTCCCCATCCTCATCTCATGTTCCCCAGTGTGCATTTGTTTCCATATCTCCAACCTCCCCCTACTTTCCCAAGGAAACATCTTTGTCTAGGTGTGAGGGAAACACCTAGAATTAGGAAGCACTGTTCCTAACCTGTTTCAGAGAAGAAGACACCCTCTACTCTATTAGTGTAAAGAAGACACCCTCTATTAGTGTAAAGATGAGATGGTTCTGAGGGCACATGAATCTGGTTTTCCAAGACCTAAAAAAATCATATGAACAAGATTAGATTTACTCAAAGCAACCCCAAGCATCATAAAGTATGCTTTCTCCTAACCTGTTCTAGAGAAGGCACTTCCTACTCCATTATCCTGAAGAAGGATCTGAAGGAACATGACTAGTTTCTTAATACCTAAAAAGCTGTCACGTGGAAGAGATTAGTTTTGCTCATAGCAATCTCCTAAAGACAGAATGAGAACTAGTGGAAGGAAGTCCCAGGGAGATGACTTCAGGTCAGGGTAAAGGACAACTTCCTAACTGACCAGTAATGGAATAGGCTGCTTGATCAAATAGTGAACTACCCATCAAATAGGGAGATGCTAAAGCAAATAGTGGGCCTGGTAGAGGGTACTGAGCACAGATGGTAGATTGGACTAGATGTTCTTATACTCTGAGTCTATTATTCTGTAATTTCTATCTGTCCTGACATTTATTTCCTGTGTGACACTTGACAAATCACTTAATTTCTCTGGGTCTAATTTTTTCTATCTATAAAATAAAGGGATCATTCTAGGTAATCTCTAAGGTCCTTTTCAACTCTAAATTCTATGCTACTTGAATACCTTGAAGGCCTTTTCCAGCTCTGATGTCCTGCAAATCTATGATTCTGTGATTCTTTGTATACCTGGCAGGTGGCACCCCTTACCCAGAGTTACCCATGAATGAGCAGTTCTATAATGCCATCAAGCGAGGTTACCGTATGGCCAAGCCCACCCATGCCTCAGAAGAAATGTGAGTGTGACCTAAGGAATTCAGTACCCCCGACTCCTTGCCTCTACCCCTTTCTAAGCCTAGCTTTTAATCTAAGGGAAGATGCCAGATTCTGGGTCCCTCTCAAACTCCCTTCTTTCCCTTTCAGCTATGAAATCATGCAGAAGTGCTGGGAGGAGAAATTTGAGATTCGACCTTCCTTCTCTCAGCTGGTCATTCTGATGGAGGGCCTTCTGGGGGAGGGCTACAAGAAGGTAAATTGTGGCCATTCTCCTTGTCATCATTCATTCAGAAGAGGGAGAGGGCTCTGTCAGTGAGGGGTGGGAGGTGAAGAAGGGAGACCAAGGAAGGCTTCCTGGAACAAGGAGATCTTACACCCAAGCTGGGCTTTATATCTTTATATGAAGATATATAAAGCTGGAAAGAGCCCAAGAACTATTTTTGCCCTGGGTTCCTAATGTCCTTCCAGACCTTCAAACCTGACTTCTTAACTCAATGTTATCACCTCTTTTCCATAGAAGGTCAGGTCAGTAGTCACATAAAATCTGTGTGTATGGCAATATTCTGGAAATCAATATGAAGACTGAAAACAAAATCATCTCTGTCCTAAAGGAACTCAATAGGGGATTAAATAAATTCAGAGTGAACTAAGGACAAGGCGCTTTGAAAAGAGAAAGAACATTAACATAACCTGGGAGGGCCAGTGCTTAGCACAGTGCCTGGCACATAGTAGGTGCTTAATAACTATTTATTGGATTATTTTGTTGGACTGGGAAGACTTTGGGAAATGGCATTAGAACTGAGCCAGAAAAAGAAAAAGATGAATTCTGAAAAGTAAAGTTGAGGAGGTAATGCACACAAAAGGTTGAGAGGGTGACTTGACAAGAGATGGAAGGAGCCAGTGGGCCAGTTGGATTGGAACATAAAAGAAATATAGAATAACAGTGGAGGAAAGAAGACTGGGGAGACAGGTAGGAGACACTGATGGCTTCAGCCTCCTTCTCTGCAGACTGAGGAGCCAGGAGCACTTCTCTGGCTCCTCTGCCCTCTCATTCTGAACTGCACCTGGTCTGATTGCTCATCCTTTCCTAGTGGTATCATTGCCCAAGACAATCTCTTCCACTGCCTACCTGCCAAATGTACCATAGTCTAGCATCCTATGGTTGCCATTAACTCTGTCTGGTTCATTCTTGAGAACTTGCAGATTTGCAGATTCACTTCCTCTTCCAAGGTCTCACTTTCTTCCTCCATGAAATAAGAGAGTTAGACTAGAAAATATAGATAGAAGTCCTTCTGGCTCCGACATCCTGTGATTCTGTGTCTCTAGGGAAGAGTTGGGATAATCTGAATTTTTCTCCTATGCCTCACTAAGATGGAAGCAAATGCATGTGAGATCCAATGTTCAGCATAGTAGGCAAGCAGCCTGGGCCAGGACAATCTCTCTGACCAAGCTGAAAAAAAAATGAAGCCCCTCCTACCCCCAATTTTGCCTCCATTTTGCAGAGAAGGAAAGGGAGAGGGAGAAGGAGAGAGAGAGAGAGAGAGAGAGAGAGAG
>NW_025340711.1:0-1333 GCF_016433145.1 Gracilinanus agilis | reverse complement strand
TTAGAATCAATACTATGTATTCTTTCAAAGGCAGAAGAGTGGTAAGGACTAAGCAATGGGGGTTAAGTGACTTGCCCAGGGTCACACAGCTATGACATGTCTGAGGCCACATTTGAACCTAGGACTTCCTGTCTGTAGGGCTGGCTCTCAATCCACTGAGCTACCCAGCTACCCCCAAGAAAGAACATGTTGAAGAGATGAGAAGGGAAAGACAGAGAAAAAGGGGACAGAGTAGATGCAGAGAGAGGGGAGAAAAGAGGGAAATAATAGATGATCCAGGGGAAGGGAGAGACTGTAATAAAGAAGAGAGAGTAGAGGAAGAGAGAAGGTAAAGAAGATATAATGGAGACCAGCCTGGAGAAGGGAGAGACAGTTTTCAACTGACTGCCATTTTGAAAGGCAATTTCCATGCAGGGCATTGTGTGAGCCTGCAGCTGCTGAGCTAATGTCAAGGACAGGAGGAGCAGTGAGACCAGCACATTGTTCTCCTTGGAATCATTCTCTGCCAGAGAATCCATGAAATGGAGGTGACTTCCTTTGTCCTTAGGGGCCTGACACCCTAACATCAGGAGGGGAGGGAGGGGGTCTCTTTTCCTTGCCTACAGTGACTGCCCACCATTCCTTGGCTAGGGAGGTCCCTACTTCTGCCACAGGTGACACTTGCCACTGCAAGGCAGGGGAACCATAAACAGGCTGTGTAGTCCTGCTCTGCCCAGCTGCCCCAGTGAGCCACTGCTGGTCAGCTCCCTAGGTTCTCTTTCTAGTGCCACCCTGGCCTACTTGGAGCCTCCCTCACCCCTCCTGGCACTCCCCATGCTGCTTATGGAAGAACCAAGTTTGGTTTCTTTGAAAGGATTTACTGATCTTCCTTTTGAAGTTGACTGAGATGGTCTCAGCTGTCCTCACCACCCACTCATACTTACACGTGCCTGGAATTGGTTCTCCTGGCATGTCCAGACTCACTGAACTTCCTCACTGTCCTCCTTCCAGCCTTACCTACCCAGTCTCAGTCAGTATAGATTGGGTCAGCACTCACACTTCTCATCTGCATGTGTCCAATCTGTGTTATACCTTCTTTGAAGCTCTAATTCTTCCCAAATGAGCATTTTAAACTCTGCACATTGGCACTAGACACACACAGAGTGACTCCTGTCTATAGGCAGAACTGAGTAAATCACCCCCTTATTCTGAGGAGATGAGACTGGACAGAATCCAGAAACAATTGGGAAATGTAAATAATTCAAACAACAGGGATCAGGAAGGCCCTTCCCCTCTCTCCAAACTACCTCTTAACAAATGAAAAGAAGCTGTTCCCTTGAAGCCAGAACTTTGG
>NW_025340710.1:0-1530 GCF_016433145.1 Gracilinanus agilis | reverse complement strand
GCCCTTGTTAAACTCTAGAAAATAAATAACAGCTCACAAAAGTTATAAGCAAAGGTCTACTTAATTCCACTGGAAGAGGAAAACTATACCTATGTGCTGAGGTCTAGTCTAAGATCAAGCCTGAGTTAATGAGGTTAAGACTTTTTTCCAGATTACATTTGATACAATATTTTTCTTTATTTTTAAGCCCTTCCCTTCCATTTTAGAATCAATACTGTTTAGTGATTCCAAGGCAGAAGACAGGTAAGGGGCTAGGTAGTGGTGGTTAAGTGATTTGCACAGGGTCACATGGCTAGGAAATCCCTGATATTTGAACCCAGGACCTCATAACTCTGGCTCTCTGTCCACTGAGCAACCTATCTGCCTCCTGATATGCTTTTTTTACAGTCTTCTCTGTCATTGTGTGATCTGTCTTCTCTCCCTCCCTGCCTCCCACCAATCCCTCCTCCCCAATACAGCAGGTAATATGCTATTGGTTGTACATGTGTTATCATACATTGCATATTTCCATTTTCATCATTTTGTGAAAGAAGACACATATTGCTTACAGAATGGTATGTGTCAAATCTGTATTCACATTCTGTCACTTCCTTCTAAGGCAGTGGATGGTCTTTTTTGTCATGAATCTCCTGAAGCTGTCCTAGAACCTTATATTACTGATAATAGTTAAGTCATTGACAGTTAGTTGATCATTATATTTTATTGATTTTGCTGTGTAGAATGTCCTCCTGGTTCTGATCATTTCACTTCGCATCAATTCATAAAAGTCTTCCCAGGTTTTTTGTGATCATTTCATTCATTTCTTATGGAACAAGAGCATTTCTTTATAATCATGCCATGCAATTTGTATAGCCATTCCCCAAGATATGGTCATACCTTCATTTTCCAGTTCTTTGCCACCACAAAATGAAATTCCATAAATAAACATGTACAAGTGTTCAATTGCAAATCTAGAATTTCCTTTGAGGTATGGAATAGAAGAGATGCCGTTTGAAGTGCCTTATAACTCAAAATCCTCAAGGACTGGTCATGTCTCAGAGATGTGTAATGATGGGCTTTCAAACTTTCATTCCTATGAAGCATTCATAAGGGGAGATTCTACCCTGTGAGTGGGCTAGACCTAAGAAATTCAGAGAGCCTTTTTGGCTCTGATATTATCTTATATATAATATTCAATTATTGTAATAGGATAGTAGGGAAGGACAGTGAAGGAGACTTGTCATCCAGGGCCCAGGACAAGAATTAGAAAGAATCATTTGGGCTCCCTACTTGTGTCAGGCTTGGACTGCATAGCCAAAGGTGTACACAAGTGTCAGCTAGTATCATATTAATAGCGTTAGACATAGAGTCAGGAAAAACTCCATTGAAATCTTGCTCAGACACTTATTAGCTTTGTGCCTTTTTGTTTCCTCATCCATAAATTGAGATAACAATAGCACCTAATTTACGAGGTTGTTCTGACAATCAAATGAGAGAATAAATTCAGTGCTTTGCAAGCTTTACAGCTCTCTAAGTATTACATTATTACAA
>NW_025340709.1:0-5271 GCF_016433145.1 Gracilinanus agilis | reverse complement strand
GGTAGAGTTGTGAACTGATCCAAATATTCTGGATGGCAATTTGGAACTATGCCCAAAGAGCGATAAAAGAATGCCTGCCCTTTGACCCAGCCATACCATTGGTGGGATTGTACCCCAAAGATATCATAGATAAACAGACTTGCACAAAAATATTTATAGCTGCACTCTTTGTGGTGGCAAAATACTGGAAAGCAAGGGTATGCCCTTCAATTGGGGAATGGCTGAACAAATTGTGGTATATGTTGGTGAGGGAATACTATTGTGCTCAAAGGAATAATAAACTGGAGGAATTCCATGTGAACTGGAAAGACTTCCAGAAATTGATGCAGAATGAAAGGAGCAGAGCCAGAAGAACATTGTACACAGAGACTGATATACTATGGGAAAATCGAATGTAATGGACATCTATACTAGCAGCAATGCAATGACCCAAGACAATTAGGAGGGATTTATGGAAAGGAACACTACCCACATTCAGAGGAAGAACTATAGGAGTAGAAACACAGAAGAAAAACAACTGCTTGGACACTTGTGTTGATGAGGAAATGATTGGGTATGTAGACCTGAAAAGACCACACCCATGTAACTATCAATAATGTGTAAATAAGTCTTGACTGACCACACATAATAAAACCAGTGGAAATGAGAATTAACTACAGTGGAGGGGAGCAGGGGTTTAGGGAGTGAAGGGGAAAGTGAAAACCGTGGAAAATTTTTCTAAAAATAAAAAATTATTAAAAAAAAGAAATAGCAATCCCCCTGAGGGGAATGCCACTGAGTAACTTATTCCCCTAACTCTCTCACAAACTAAGCTTTCTCTTGAATCTTATATTATCTAGTTAAGATGGTTAAGGTAATGATGGTAGATCTATGTTGTTTAGAGATTAGCTGGGATATTGCATATAAGTATTTTCATAGTGGTCACAGCCTGATTTAGTTTGTATGGAGTAAACAGCAAAGAATCACCCTGCTCCCTGAGGGCAGAGATAAGCTAGCAGAGAAGTAAAATCCTACCCCTCTCAAACCACCCAGCTCCTCCAAAGAGTGTCCTTGCCAAGCTTGGTGTCCTGCTTTTATATCCACATTCTTAACTGCCCCAACTACCCCCTCTCCTGAGTTCTGGGGGGTACTGTGGAATTTTGTGAGGCAGTTCACCCCACTTAATGTTATGCATGTTACACCATTGATGTTTTAAAATGTGTATTGCATAAAACCTATTACTATAGAAGTTAGAATCTCCCTTCCAATCACTTAGGTTCACAGCCTTTATGTCATGCATGATTCTTCACTCCATGTTACTACACACTCAATATCCTATGAGCAGTTATTTCATATCATATATTCCCAATTCTTACCTCTGATATTACAGGTGTAGGAAGAGAATTTCTCTCTCCATTATATCCCCTGGCTTAACATCACTTATCAGTGATCTATAGATCAAAAACCACTGAGATGTGCAGGTATGGATGGCCCTCAGAGAAAGGAAGTTAGAGAACCAAGTAACCAAAGATACAGGAAACTGACCCCACAGGCACTGTCCACAGGGGGAAATTAAGAAACCATGGTTGGTTCCTGAGATATGCATTGTGAGAGTTAGTGGGTGGAGCAAAGAGTTTATAAGGTCAAAGCAGGGGCCTGGTCAAAGTCTTCTGACTAGAGCTTGAAACCAGAAGGAACCCTTGTCAGTGATCCAACATGGAGGTCAATAAAATAGTGAACTAAGTAACTGTATGTCTTTCCTACATTTCTCTCTTTACTATTACTACTTTAATGTAATAAAGTTATTAAAGCTACTAGCAGCCTCATAAGTTAATTTTAAGTATTACACAAGTCTCATCATATTAGAATCTCTAGAAGCCATACAAAAACTCTAGTAGCTCCCTTTTTCCACAGGGATCCATTATATATTCCTCTTTTTAGTTTTCAAATTCTTCTGAAACTGTTCCCTTTGTATCTTACCCATCCTCATAAACCTTATTCCCTTCCACATATTGTACTATAATGATTCCAATCTCTTTGCTGTCTTTACATACTACATTCCATCTCTCTACTCTGGGTATTTTATGAACGATGATCTATGGTTTTTTTTCATAATAAATATTTAGAGAGTTTATTGAATAAAATGTTGAAATGAATTCTTTATAACTGATAAGAACAATGGAATCTGGTCATTGTTTTTTTTTTAATTCTATTTGATCAATTAAGAAATCTTTTACATAGTTACATGATTCACATTCTTTCTCTCCTTTCCTGTACTCAACACATAATTCTACTGAGTTTTACATGTGTCATTAATCATGACCTATTTCCATATTATATTGATATTTGCACTACAATGATCTTTTAGAGTCTACATGCCCAATCATATCCCCATCTACCCATGTGATCAAGCAGTTGTTTATCTTCTGTGTTTCTACTCCCACAGTTCTTTCTCTGGATGTGGATATCTTTCTTTTTCATAAGTCCCTCAGAAATAACTTGGATCATTTCATTGCTACTAGTAGAGAAGTCCATTACATTCAATTGTGCCACAGTATATCTGTCTCTGTGTATAAGGTTCTCCTGGTTCTGCTACTTTCACTTTGCATCAATTCCTGAAGGTCTTTCCAGTTCACATGGAATTCCTCCAGTTCATTATTCCTTTGAACACAATAGTATTGCATCACCAACAAATACCACAATTTGTTCAGCCATTCCCCAATCAAAGGACATCACCTCTATTTTCAATTGCTTGCCACCACAAAGAGTGATGCGATAAATATTTTGTTGCAAGTCTTTTTCCTTATTATCTCTTTGGGTAATAAACCCATCAGCAATATGGCTAGGTCAGTGGTTCCCAAATATTTTTGGCCTACCACCCACTTTCCAGAAAAAAATATTACTTAGCCCCTAGAAATTATTTTTTTTTAATTTTAGTAGCAATTAATAGGAAAGATAAATGCACCTGTGGCCATTACCACTCCCCTGGATCACTGCAGCACACACCAGGAGGCAGTGGCAGATACTTTGGAAATCACTGGGCTAGATCAAAGGGCAGATAGTCTTTTAAAGCCCTTTGGGCATAGTTCCAAATTGTCATCCACAATAGTTGGATCAATTCACAACACTACCAGCAATGTATTAATGTCCCAATTTTGCCACATCCCTTCCAACATTTGTTACTTTTCTTTACTGTCATGTTAATCATTCTGCTAGGTTTTGAGGTGGTACCTCAAAGTTCTTTTGCTTGCATTTGTCTAATTATAAGAGATTTTAAACACTTTCTCATGTTCTTATTAATAGTTTTGATTTCTTTATCAGAAAATTGCTTATTCATGTCCCTTGCCCATTAATCAATTGGGGAATGGCTTGATTTTTTTGTATAATTGATTTAACTCATTATATAGTTGAGTAATTAGGCCTTTGTCAGAGGTATTTGTGATAAAGATATTTCCCCCAATTTGTTGTTTTCCTTATAATTTTGGTTTTATTGGATTTGTTTGTACAAAACCTTTTTAATTTAATGTAATCAAAATTATGTACTTCATATTTTGTAATTTTTTCTAACTCTTGCTTCGTCTTAAAATTTTTCCTTTCTCATAGATCTGACAGGTATACTGCTGTATGTTTACATAATACACTTATAGTTTCTTTCCTTATATTCACGTCATTCACCCAATATGAATTCATCTTGGTGTAGATTGTGAGATGTTGATCTAGGCCTAATCTCTCCCATACTCTTTTCTAATTTTCCCAACAGTTTTTGAGAAATTGTCGATTTTTGTCCCAAAAGCTGGTCTCTTAGTGTTTAACATCCACTGTCTTGCTGAGGTCATTTACCACAAGTCTATTACACTGATCCTCCCTTCTGTCCCTTAATAAGTACCATATTACTTTAATGACCACTGGGCATTGTCTTTTGAGGGTTTAATGTAGAGGGTTATCTATGGATTCTTTCAATATATGTTTTGTCCTCTTATTGAAGAACATCAAGGGAGTTTTCTTGGATAATTTCTTGTACTATAATGTCAAGATTTCAGTTGATTTCTAGATTTTCAGGTAGACCAATGATTTTCAAATTGTCTCTTCTAGATCAGTTTTTCATGCCAGTCATTTTCTCAGTGACATATTTCATGTTTCCTTTTATTTTGTTATTCTTTAGACTTTTCTTTATTAATTCTTTCTGTCTTGTGAGATCATTAGCTTCTACTTGCCCAGTTTTCCTCTTTAATGTTTTCAATTATGATCATTTCTTTTCCATTTTAGTTTGTCTATCCTACTTTTAATGGCTTCTAGCTGTTTAATTCTGTTCTCCAATTTGCTTATCATTTAATTTGATTTCTGGGCTTCTTTTTCCAAGTGGGAGTTTCTGCCTTTTAAACTGTTATTTTATTTTTGAACTATTTCCCACTTTTTTTGCCAAGTTTCTTCTAACTTTATAATTTGGTTCATAATCTCAAATTTAAACTCCTCAGGAGTTTGTGACCAAATTAAATTTTTTGTAAGATTTTGATGTGTTTACTTGTTTCTTGTCCTCCACTGACTCCTGTGTAGCCTGGATTCCTTCTCCACAAAAATTACTCTGGCCAATGCCTTTCTCTTGTTCTTTTTGGTGTTTGTAGTTTTGCAGATTGTATTTCTTGAGTGTTGGTAGCCATTGCCTTGTTGATTTTTCCTTCCCTTCTCAGCCAGAAGCCTGAGTAATGAGGGCAGGCACTCTTTGTATTGAGCTACTAAGTGGTTTTTCCCCTGAGGTTATTTTTCAAGTCATTGTGGTGTCTGCTGTGTGCCACCCCTCTCTGCTCTATCTCTGTGCCCAAAGTCCATATTCCTCAGCCTCCTGGGGTCCCAAGTCTAGCTGCTCTCACAGGTAAGTCTGTTGTGTTCTCAGCCAGTTCTTGAGAACCAAGATTGCCTTGCACTTACTCTGATTCAAGCAAGCTGGCTCTGACTCTGCTGCCCTAGGTAGAGTGGGGAGGGGTGATCAGCTCAAGCTTTGGTGGGAGTTATTTAACTCCCTTTTAGCATGGAAATGCCCAAATCCTGTCTACCTCCAAGACTGTGTCCTACAATGGAGCCCCTTCACTCATATGATTTTGGTTTTTTGTCCTTTTGAGGCACTTTTTATTGGTTGGTGGTGAGGAGAGGAAGATTCTTGCTTCTACACCAGAGCCATCTTAACTTGGAAGTCTCGTCTATGCTTTGAATATTTTTCCTTCTCACATCTACCTGCCAACTTCTCTGCTTTTGTTAAATCTCATCTAAAGTCTGACATTCTGTTAGTTTTTCCCA
>NW_025340708.1:0-2733 GCF_016433145.1 Gracilinanus agilis | reverse complement strand
CAGAAGGGAACTCACCCAGGTGCTAGATACATCTATTTCTTTCTGCTCCTGCCAACTACTTTCCATTCTAGATTCGTTCTTAACTTTCCTTTCCTGGAGGTATTTATTTTACTCCTAACCCATGCCCAATTGCTTTAAAAAATAACTCAATAGTTAAAAAACTAAAATAATGGAAATCCTAGAAATCCTATTTTCTTGTGGATATAGTGAGAATTTCCCTTAGTCATACATCTGGAGTGAGCTTCCTCCCTTCTTCCTTGTGGCCATTTATCCTTGCCACCTTCTGAAGAGTCTTCACAGCCACATGGAGTTTGTTGTGGGTGATGAGCCAATGACCAGATTCTGGGAGGGCCCTAATAAAAGAAGGAGACAAATGAAAAACCTTGAGGAAGGGATCCAAATATAGCAAAGTACCCGTGGCCCTCCTGAGACTGTAATTAGTTCTGGGCTCTATTCCAGAGTTATATCCAACTTGGGGAAGTTATTGGGTCAACTTTCAGACTATTTCCCTCCCTCGCAGGATGTGTTCCCAAACCAGGTAAGTCCCAGCACCAGAAACATGGTCCAGAATGGGAATCCCTTTCCTGGTTGCTTCTGAGGGCTCCTATTACTGAGTTAAGCTTCCTTTTGGCAATGATAAAGCCACTAAGATTCCCACCTTGGTCTTCTTGGAAGGGCTTCATGGCATTCACATCCATGTGCCCTGAAGTACTCTGCAAGATTAGAAATAATATTGGATATGTAAAAGGAGCTTGAAATTGAGATTATAGCAATCTGGGAGAACCCAATTCCTTAACCAGTCTGTCAGTAAACATTTTAGAAGACATACCATAGAGCAGTCCATGTGCTAGCCACTGGATGGAATGATAACATTGCAAGCAGTCCCTGAACTAAAGGAGCTGACAGTCTATGAGGGGAGGGACATGTGCATATACATATTAGTAGATGGATACTCTTCCCAAAATAAGTATAAGGTTATTGATAGGGGCAGAGGAGGGAGACAGGAAGAGCTGGCATCAGCTGAGTGTCACATATAAAAGGTGTTACCTGGCTTGATCTTGGGACAAAACTCAGGGTTCTAAGTATCAGACTTCAAGAAATGTTCTAAGAATGTAGGCCCTACAAGGCCTTCAGGTCGCCCTGATTACTGGCCAGGGACTCCTGACAGTTCTCTGTAGGTGGGACCCAGCATGCCCAATCGATGCCAGAGGACATATGATCTTTTTTAAACTTTCCTCAGCTTCAGTTTCCTCATGTCCAAAATGGGTATATTAATAGCACCTACATTGCAGGATCAGTGTGAGAGCCCAGTGAGACAGAATATGCAAAACTTTTTGAAAACTTTCCAGGGCTGCAGTTATCAGTAAATGAAATTCTGAAGATTCAATCCAGGGATGCTGGTGGTGGTGGTCAGACTAACGCTCAGAAAATAGCATCTCTGTATTCTTATCTATAGAAGAAGTCCAGTTAGATCGGATAGAAGACTCCTGTGGAACTTTCATGGCTTTAGAGCCCTGACCAGCCTTCTCTGGGCCTGATATAAGCATCCCCCATTGAAGAGCACAAACTCTCCTATAGAGTAAAAGATGAGGGAAGAGGAGAAAGACTTAGGAGGGCTTTGGAGCAGCTTTGCAAAGCAGCCTTCCTCCATGCCACACTCACTCAGGAACTTCTACTCTTTCCCACCTCTTGTCCTGTCTAATTTGAGTCTTTGATGGTATTGAGCACAAAGCCTGGCACACAGTATGTGCTTAACAAATGCTACAGGACTGACTGGTTGGACAATTTGTTTGCTGTCCTGTCCACATACACAGAGAAAAGAAAAATGATCCCATATGAGACTGAAGTGGAAAACTGGAGCCAGCGCCATTCTCGAACCAGATAGGCCCATGCAGCCAGGAGGATCTGTCCCAGAGAGTGGGCATATATGTTTGACGCATTCACCAGGACCCTTCTCTCAATAGGCGTCCATTCTAAAGCTTCAGGAGAAAAGAAGATGAACAATTAGACTTCCTGAAGTGCAGAGGGAATGATTAGCAGGATTGATAAGAACTTGGGAAGAGTAGGTGAGACTGAAAGGGAGATAATGGAGGAAGGGAGAGAGAAGGGAGTAAGAAGGAGAGATAAAAAGATGAGGAGGAATATGAGGGAACAGGGAATGGGAAAGACAGCCTGAAAGAAAGAGAGAGGAAGCCAGGGAGAAAGAGGCAAAGGGAGAGGTAGATGGGCAAGGAGAGGGGGTGAACCTGTGATTTCTTGAATTACAGAATACAAAGGAGGGAAAACTGTCAATACAGGTTGGCACCTTTTTTACGCATTATAATTTTAGAGAGTTAATCTAGTCCATCGAGAGGTTCTTAGACTTGCAAAGGGCCACAATGCTTTCAAGTGCCAGAGTAAGGATTTGACCCCAGTTCCTCCTGCCCCCTAGGCCAGCTCTCTATTCACTGTTAATAAACTAGGCCTCTTTTAAGAACATGTTTACTCCTATGACACCTCTATCACATTTTAAATACACTTTTCTTAACTTTACTTTTTCTTAACACTTTCTGCTCCCTCCTTGGCTCAGAATATCTCAGTCTTTCTGTATCCCTTCCCAGAGGATAACCATAAGGAATTCCCTTCCTTCACAGTGTATGTTTGGAATTGGGGAGATACCATTTAAAAGTATGTTACAAATTTCCTATGGACACATGGGGACTTTGAGACTACATTTCCCATGATTCCAATGGG
>NW_025340707.1:0-6996 GCF_016433145.1 Gracilinanus agilis | reverse complement strand
CCCATTCTGTTAATTACCTTATGTTGATTCTCTTGAGTTCTGGGTTTGGGCAGCAAACTCTCTGTTTAAGTCCGGTTTTTTCTTGATGAATGTTTGGAAGTCCTCAATTTTATTGAATGACCATACTTTCCCCTGCAATAATATAGTTAGTCTTGCTGGGTAGTTGATTCTTGGTTGTAGACCCAATTCTCTTGCTTTCCAGAATATTGTGTTCTATGCCTTCTGGTCCTTCAATGTAGATGCAACCAGATCCTGTGTCATCCTAACTGCGTTTCCCTGATATCAGAATGACTTCTTTTTGGCAGCTTGTAATATTTTTTCCTTGATCTGGTAGTTTTTGAATTTGGCTATAATATTCCGGGAAGTTGTCAATTGTGGATTAAATGTAGGAGATGATCTGTGGATCCTGTCAATTTCCACTTTTCCCTCTTGTTCAAGAATTTCTGGGCAATTTTCTCTGATAATTTCTCTTAAAATGCAATCTAAACTTTTTCTTTTATCATGATGTTCTGGTAAACCAATAATTCTTAAGTTGTCTCTTCTAGCTCTGTTCTCCAGATCTTTGGTTGAATCAATGAGGGGTTTCATATTGTCCTCAAATTTTTCATTTTTTAAATTTTCTTTAATATAGTCTTGCTTCCTTGTAAAGTCATTTTCTTCTAGTTGTTGAGATCTGTTTTGTAAAGACTGAATTTCATCCCTGGCTTTTTGGTCATCATTCTCTTTCTGGTCTGATTTTCTTTGTAGATCATCTTTTGCCTTCTTTGCTTCATTTTCAAGCTGGCCAATTCTGGCTTTTAAGACTTTATTTTCTTGTTTTAGTTCATGTATTTCCTTTGTCAAAATGTCTTCAGCCTCTCTTGATTGCTTTTTGAGTTCCTGAAGTTCTTGAGTTAATTGAGTTTTAAATTCTTGAGTTAATTGAATTTTGAGATCTAACAAAGCCTGTGTCCAGTTTGCTGGAACTACTTCCTCTTCTTCTATTTCTGTTTCATTTGCTCTCTTTTCACTTCCTTGAAAGAAGCTGTCAATTGTCATTTCTTTTCTCTTTTCCTGTTCCTTACTCATGTTTTTTCCCTTCCTTGTTCTGCTAGTTTGAGCAGATGTATTTAATGATCTTTGATGAAAGATCCAGCTGGTAATGGATGTTTGTAGTTACTTTCTCTGCCCTCTGAAGACTTCTTGTCTGTTCAATTGTTGGGATTAATCCTCTATTGATTGGATTAATCTTAGTCCTTTATCTGCCTTGAGGCTAAAACCTTGAGGGGAGGGAAAAACAAATAAACAGAAAAAAGAAAAAAAACAAAAAAGTGGGGTGACAAGAAGGAGTGTTTTCACTGAACTGAGCTCTCCAGCAGTGGGGTCCCCCTGCTCTATCTGCTGTGTTTGATCTTGTTTTTTTCCTCTTGAAGTCCTGTATTTTCTATCTCGGTATGAGGAAGCCAAGCTGTCTGCAGTGTGGGGTTTGACTCTCTCTAAGCCACCATCTTCTGGGCATTTTTGCTGTGTTTCTCTGGTTTTCTCCTCCAGTCACCTCTCCAGTGCCTGTGTTTGACTCCTTGAGTCCGATGCCAGCAAGGCCCTCTCTCCCGACAGGTGCACTCACTGGCCCTACAATATCCTGGGCAGCTGGAGACTCCACACAGCTCATGGGGGAGGTGTCCTAGGATCATGGGATTTCCCTTCTATGTCCTTAGACCTGACAGTTCAAGAATTAAAGCCTTTTTCTTGGCGTACCTCTTTAGTTATGCTGCAGTAGGGTTCCCCCTGCGCTGTCTCGTTATTATATTTGGTCCTCTTTCTTCTCAAAGCATGTTGTTTTCTATCTCAGTGTGTAAGGGTGTGGAGGTTTTAAGATGCTCTCCATCTATGCCTCCATCTTCCAGGAACTCATTAGTATAATAATTTTTCAAATCATTGCCAACTTTTTGCAAGAATTTGGCCAAAATTTTGAATAAGATCAGGAAATTTAGTGAGCTGTTCTTTACTAATTTTTACTCCTCATTTCCTGAGGGTTTGCTTAGTTATATCAATAAAAAGAGTTTTTCCTTTGATTCACTATGCCCCATGGTGTTGTTTGTCTTAAGTTGTAAAGATAAAAGATCAAAGATAGTCACCTCAAATCCCTCACATTCTATTCTCCGTGAGTGAGCCTCTAACCCAGTGGATCAGTGTCCTAGCCACCTGAATTTGGGAAGTGCTTTGGCTGAGGGGAAGGGTATTCACACTGCTCAAAAAGTCCCCACATTAGGTGCCATCATATAGAAGACCAGTTCTATATTTCTGGGGGTAATGAGTGGCATTTAGTGGCATTGGATTGAATGAGAATAGTCAGACTAAATGCTTAGCTCATAACTGCTCCAACTTCCCATGGAGTTTGAGCTTAATATATACTGGTTTCACACAAAGAGCACAGAGAAAGAATTACAGGTGTGAAGGGGTTACAAATTATACAAAAAAAAATTAGAGTCTAAAAAGTAGGGAGATAGGTCCAGGGTCAAAGGCCAAATTCCAACCACCAATTAGTAGGAGGTTAATTCTGGAAGCAGATATATATTTCATAGAGATCCTAAATAATTGAGTCCTTTACTCTTAATTTACAGGCTTGCACCTGGTCAGATAAAGTCTTGTCTATCTTTGTCTAGTTCTGACCTTGATTGTCTAAGTAATATATTTTTTTGAGTTCAGGCTTAATTATCAAGGAGAGAAATTGTAAACTTTGTACCTGCTGGTTTGCTAGGAATCTAAAGCTTTTCAATAAGTCTATAATGTTTTCCCAGTAAGAAGAGGTATGGGTCATAAAAGAGGTCAAAAGAGGAGTCTCAGATTTTTATCTATTTGAGACTCTGTTTCTCTTATTGGTCTCCCACATTTGGGCATAGTTCCAAATTGCCATCCAGAATGGTTGGATCAGTTCACAACTCCACCAGCAGTGCATTAATGTCCCAATTTTTCCACATCCCCTCCAACATTCATTACTCTCCCCTCCTGTCATTTTAGCCAATCTGCTTGATTGTACCACCGTGTATCAGTCTCCGTATACAATGTTCTCCTGGATCTGATCCTTTCACTCTGCATCAATTCCTGAAGGTCATTCCAGTTCACATGAAATTCCTCCAGTTCTTTATTCCTTTGAGCACAATAGTATTCCATCACCAACAGATACCACAATTTGTTCAGCCATTCCACAATATAAGAACATACTCTCATTTTCCAATTTTTTGTCACCAAAAAGATTGCAGCTACAAATATTTTTTTACAAGTACTTTTCATTATAATCTCTTTGGGGTACAAACAAAGCAGTGCTATGGATGGATCAAAAGGCAGATAGTCTTTTAAAGCCCTTTGAGCATAGTTCCAAATTGCCATCCAGAATGGTTGGATCAATTCACAACTCTACCAGCAATGCATTAATGTCGCAATTTTGCCACATCCCCTCTAACATTCATTACTCTCCCCTGCTATCATTTTAGCCAATCTGCTAGGTGTGAGGTGATATCTGTAATGAACAAAGTAGGTCAACAGGGGCCTTAAACTGGTAACAAGGCTAGCAGGAGGATAGTGCTGGTTGTTAGGATGGAATGAGCAACCTCAGTTGGGCTTGTAGCTTGTTTATGAAGTACAAGGATCCAAACCCTGGGAACTGAGTGCCCAGTGAGAGCTCACTGCTTGTCACTAGGCTCCTTTAAGATGCCAGGCAGCTGGCCCCACCCTGCTGAGGAAACAACCTCCTATTGGTTAATGGCAGACTGGCAAGAAGTAGATGTAGAACTTCCTGCTTCTCAGCAATGGAGCTTGTTCCAGCCTTAACTGCTCAGAATCCCTTCCTGTTGCTTGTCCTCCTAGCCTTTGATGGTAGGGAAGTAACCACAGGATTCACTGGTTAAGGCTATTGGGTTTATTGATTAAATTGGGAAAGGAACAAGGCAATGGTAAGAGGGCTTGGAAATACTATCATCTGTTGTTAAGAGGTAATCTGGCTAAAGCTGGTAGAGGTCCTTGGAAGGTCTAGACTGACTGAGGGCAGACAGCCCTCGGCCCAAGTGAAGTGGTCTCTGGTTAGGAAACTGAGTTAATCTAATGGCTAATCTTGTAGATGATGATATATAATATTATTGTGGATCTCTATAAAATTTGGTCCTAAAATCCATGTTTTCACTCCCACCACCCTCTTCGAATCCCACCATCATTTACTCTAGGATAGATGAGTGGTCAGGATGAAGTCAGGTCAGGGAAGAAACAATCTCTGGGTTTCCAAGGCTTTTTATACTCTCAGCTCAACTGCCAAAGGACAGGTCAATCTAATTTTAAAAAGGAAAGAAGAAAACCAAATTAACAGTATCAAAGATGAAAAGGGAGACCTCACCTCTAATGAAGAGGACATCAAGGCAATCATTAAAAACTATTTTGGCCAATTATATGGCAATAAATATAGCAATGTAGGTGATATGGATGAATATTTAGAACAATACAAATTTCCTAGATTAACAGTAATAGAAATAGAATACTTAAATAATCCCATATCAGAAAAAGAAATTGAACATGCCATCAAAGAGCTCCCTAAGAAAAAATCCCCAGGACCAGATGGATTCACAAGTGAATTCTATCAAATTCAAAGAACGACTAATCCCAATATTATACAAACTATTTGACATAATAAGCAAATAAGGGGTACTATAAAATTGCTTTGATGACACAAATATGGTACTGATCCCAAAACCAGATAGACCAAAAACAGAGAAAGAATACAACAGACCAATCACCTTAATGAACATAGATGCAAAAATGTTAAATAGAATACTAGCAAAAAAAAACTCCGGCAAGTGATCATGATGGTTATTCATTATGATCAGGTGGGATTTATACCAGGAATGCAAGGATGGTTCAACATAAGGAAAACCATTCACATAATTGACCATATCAACAAGCAGACCAACAAAAACCTCTTGATTATCTCAATAGATGCTGAAAAAGCCTTTGACAAAATACAACATCCATTCCTATTGAAAACACTAGAAAGTATAGGAATAGAAGGACCTTTCCTAAAAATAATCAACAGTATATATCTAAAATCATCAGCAAGCATCATATGCAATAGGGATAAATTAGAAGCCTTCCCAATAAGATCAGGGGTGAAACAAGGGTGCCCATTATCTTCTCTACTATTTAACATTGTACTAGAAACACTAGCAGTAGCAATTAGAGAAGAAAAAGAAATTGAAGGTATCAAAATAGGCAATGAGGAGACTAAGCTATCACTATTTGCAGATGATATGATGGTCTACTTAAAAAATCCTAGAGAATTAACTAAAAAGCTAATAGAAATAATCAACAACTTTAGCAAAGTTGCAGGATACAAAATAAATGCACATAATATCAGCATTTCTATATATTTCCAACACATCATAGCAGCAAGAGGTAGAAAGAGAAACACCATTTAAAATCACCCTAGACAATATAAAATACTTAGGAATCTATCTACCAAAACAAACACAGGAATTATATAAACACAACTACAAACCACTTTCCAAATAATTAAAACTAGACCTAAACAATTGGAAAAAAAACATATATTGCTCATGGGTAGGACGAGCTAACATAATAAAAATGACCATTTTACCCAAATTAATTTACTTATTTAGTGCCATACCTATCAAACTATCAAAAACTTCTTTACTGAATTAGAAAAGACTATAACAAAGTTCATTTGGAAGAACAAAAGGTCAAGAATATCAAGGGAAATAATGAAAAACAAACATGAAGGAAGTTGGCCTAGCAGTACAAGATATCAAACTATACTATAAAGCAGCAGTAATCAAAACGATATGGTATTGGGTAAGAGACAGAAGGGAGGATCAGTGGAATAGACTTGGGGTAAATGATGTCAGCAAGACAGTGTATGACAATCCCAAAGTGTCCAATTTTGGGGACAAAAATCCACTATTTGACAAAAACTGCTGGGAAAGTTGGAAAGCAATATGAGAGAGATTAGGATTAGATCAACATCTCATACCTTACACCATGATAAATTCAGAATGGGTGAATGACTTGAATATAAAGTTGGAAACTAGAAATTAATTAAGTGAACACAGAGTAGTATACTTGTCAGATCTCTGGGAAAGGAAAGATTTTAAAACCAAGCTAGTGTTAGAGAAAGTTACAAAATGTAAAATAAATGATTTTGATTATATTAAAGTTAAAAGGTTTTGTACAAACAAAAACAATCCAACCAAAATGAGAAGGTAAAAAACAAATTGGGAAAAAAAATCTTTATAACAAAAAACTCTGACAGTGGTCTAGTTACTCAAATATACAAGGAGTTAAATCAATTGTATAAAAAAATCAAGCCATTCCCCAGTTGATAAATGGGCAAGGAAAGTGAATAGTCAATTTTCAGATAAAGAAATCAAAAGTATCAATAAGCACATGAGAAAGTGCTCTAAATCTCTAATAATTAGTGAAAGGCAAATCAAAACAACTCTGTGGTATCACCTCACACCTAGCAGATTGGCTAAAATGAAAGAAGGGGAGATCAATGAATGTTGGAGGGGATGTGGCAAAATTGGGACATTAATGCATTGCTGGTGGAGTTGTGAACTGATCCAACCATTCTGGCTGGCAATTTGGAACTATGCTCAAAGGGCTATAAAAGAATGCCTACCCTTTGATCCAGCTATAGCATTGTTGGGATTGTACCCCAAAGAGATCATAGATAAACTGACTTATACAAAAATATTTATAGCTGCACTTTTTTTTCATATGAAAAGAAAATTAAGCTGTTTGATTGTTGATTTCTTAAAATTGGATTAAATTTACTCACTGCAATATGATCAGGAAAGGGAGACTTGCCCTAATTTTATCCTGGAACTCTACATTATGGGATGTTTTCTGTTATTACTTTTATTTGGCTTTTTTTTTAACATTTATTAATATACATTTTTAACATGGTTACCTGATTCATGCTCCTCCTATCCCCTTCACCCCCACCCCCCCGCA
>NW_025340706.1:0-5378 GCF_016433145.1 Gracilinanus agilis | reverse complement strand
ATATTATATATATATAAATGAAATATTTGCAAAATAATATAACTTGAGGTTTCAAATATCCATTCATGAATGGATAATGTATAGGTAGGAAGCAAAGTTTTAAAAAGAGTCTACCAGATGCATTCTCTTTGCTGATTATCTCTATTTTATCTTGTCTATAACTTGTTTGCATATATAATTGTTTGCATGTTGTCTCTCCTATTAGATTTTGAGGTCCTTGAGAGAAGGTACCCTTTTTTGTTACTTTTTGTACTCCTGGTGCTTAGCCCAGTGCCAGACATAGAGTAGATACTTAATAAATGTTTATTAACTATGTTACTAAATGACTATGATATCACAAAGTTGGAGTGGGATTGAGTCCATCAGTGGATTATGGCTGTAAGGAAACAGCTTTTCTAAATATGGTAAAGGGAATAGTGACACATTATTTTGCCTTCAAAAGACAATATTTGAACTGGAAACAAAGAAAAGAAACTCCCAAAGAGAATTAGCACAGAATGAAAACCCAAGTGAAGTACAAAGATAATAAGAAAGCACCTTGCTGCACTTGGTGAGTTCAAGACTCCTGTCAGATTAGAACTATATCTCAGATTACTGGGATTACCAAATCCCTATTAATGAACCAGAATCCTAGGATTTCAGAGTTAGATGAAATCTTAGGACTCATCTAGTCCAACTTATAACTGAAGAAGAATCATCTCTCTACAACATCTTCAATAAAGTGGTAAATTTGTCTTTATTTGAAGATCTTCAGTGAAGGAAGATTCCAATATTTCCAGGTTGTGGAAGATGAGAAAGTGTCTGCTGAATTGGAGAAGGACTTATGTTTTGATTTTCATAAAAATGGCACCTGACACATAGAGACCAATGATCATGGCTAATTTTTGGCAATATTTTATATCTAGAAATGGCAGCAGAAATCATAAAGGTCATCCATGGTTTCATCAAGATAAGGTCATGTTAGACTTACTTCATTTCCCTTTTTGACAAGGTCACTTCACTGGAAAATCAGGAGACTATTATAAATACAGTTTACTTAGATTTTAAAAGTAAAACACATTTTAAAAAAATCTCCATGATACTCATGTGGAAAATATAGAACCAAAGAGTAATTATTTACACTTTCATGTCATCTTTGAAAGTATGAGAGGATATAAATTAAACCTGTGATTTCATTGATATAAGGAATTCCAGGTGAGGAAACTCCTTCTACCAGTCTCACTAACAAACCCCCATACCAAAGCACAAAAAAACAAAAATAAGGAAAACAAAAGTCCTATCACATTAACAGTGATTCAGATAGAATATGTGAATGAAATATGTTGTAAATGAATTTGAATAAGCTCCTTTGAGTTAGACAGACTTTTGTTAAAAGCCCTGAACTTCTTTATGTAGTTGAAGGTATTTGCCCATCTAGAATATATGAGAATGCAGTTTTAGACATATTCCCATATATTAGATCTCTACTGTTTATACAACTTAAACTCCTAAAGATTAACTTAAAGAGTACTGAAAAAGGTAAATTATTTGCCCAGGATCACATAGTATGTGTCAGAAGCAAGATATGGACCTACTTCTTCCTAGATTTAAGACTGAATATCCATTACACTGTGCTGCCTTTCTAAAAGTATGATATGGCAGCCCATAAAGATCATGGATCTTAGGCTGCATTAAATGATTACAGAATATCACATTATTAAGTAATATTGAGCTCAAACTCCATTAAAATACACAGATCTTTTTCATATAATAGCTTTCTAGTCATATCATCCTCTGTTTTAGGATGTTTCTAAAGCTAATAGGAATGCACAGGCAATAGGAGGTATTAGGATTCTGAGACATAGAGTTGGAAGGTGTCTGGCGAAGAGTAGTTGAAATAGATCCATCCTAGACACCTTATAATAGGATGGATCTATTTCAACTACTCTTTGCCATTATCAAGATTAAGAAATTGTGATGTCAAGAAATGAAGCAAATAGCCCAGTCTCACATATTAGAGGGAGTCAAGAATATCAAATACCATGGAGTGGTCTAAAGGGAAAGAAGTCTGATAGATTTGATTTTTAAGGGCTACTAGTGATTTTAGTGAATTTTATTAGAATGGTAGGAGAAGTTTATGGGGAGTTGGGGTAGTGAAGAAACGGAAGCACCAAGGGTGGTCAACTTTTTCAACAAATTTATTAGTTAAAGTAAGGAGAGAAGGATCAAAAGAATATCTTTTTAAAGGATTGGACAGATCTAAACTCCTTTGTGGGCAGATGGCAAAGTGTCCCTAGGGAGCAAGTGAGTGATAGAAGAAGCATGATAGAGAAAAGATACTAAGAGAAAAAGGGTCTTAAAGAAGTCTGAGAGAAAAAGTATACAATGTGTGGGAAGAGGGATCAGGTTTGCTAAAGAAGAAGGATATTTCATCTTGTGTAAACAGAAGAAGGATGGGAGAGTGGGTGACATAGGTGATGTTGCTGAGAAATTTTTATGCAAAAAGCAGGTTAAAGAATTCTTGTTGGGTGGCCTCACTGTGCTCTGTGAAATAGAATTCAGTGAAATATGGTTGTATGAATCAGAGTCATCATAGAAGTAGGAATTTTGAACATGAAAGGGACCTTGGAGATCATCTAGTTCTCCTGCATTAGGAAACTAATTTGTAGACAGGTGAAATAATTTATACAAAGACACACAATTAGTTAGTGTCAAAATCAGAACAAGAACTCCAGTGCTCAAATTATTAACCTAATGTGCCTTCTACTTATGCAACCCTGGGCAATCAGTCTTGACAAGATGCAAAGACAGAAAAAAGAAAATTAGAAAAAAAAGCACTGGGTTATTGTGAAAATCAGTTAAGATCAAATATACAACATTTTATAAAACTTAAAAATAGAAATGTTAGCTATTATTAAAAGTAGAATGTAAGTTTCTTGAGAGGAAGGATTAGTTTTCATTTTGTCTTTGTATTTCACTCTTTAGTATAATTCCTTTGTCCTTATTAAAGATTTGTGATCTCATTAATGTGGTTGTTCCCTCAGACAATACAGATCATAATCAATCCACTCTCATCCATTCTGTGCATCTTTTACATGCTGTCCCATAAATTCAACATAGAGTATCTACCTGGTATACTGTTCTTGACTTTTCCTGAAATTAAAAAAATATCAGTGGGGCACACAAGCTATTTATAATTTATCTCTTGCTCTTGCTATTTGAACAACCTACTTTCTCTTTCTTTCATCTTCCCTTAAAAAAATCTATCCTTCCCCATTCTCTTATTCCTCTTGGGCAAGTTAAAAGGAAAACAAAACAAAAACAAAAAAACAAAAACAAAACAAAAAGCAAATCATCCAATATTCAGTTGCATCATCCTGATAAAACAAATTCCCACGCTGGCTACATCTGAAAATGTATGTTTTATTTTGCATTTTAAGTACATCACTGCATAATTTTGTTGCTACCCTGTTGGGTTTCAGTCTTTAAGAGGATAGTTTGCTTTACCAAATCAAATACTTAAAAAAGTCATCATATAACAAGTTCAGCAGGATCATTTACTTTCCACATCTCTCATTCAGTTGTGAAATGTAAAAATATATACTGTGTAATATTGCAGCAATTTGTTCTTTACTAGTATTCTTATCAGATATGACCTTGAAGAATGTTTAGACTAGTTTCATAAAAACGTATTTTTATGGGAAAGGAGGCATAAAGATTTGTAACTATTGGGGCAGCTGGGTAGCTCAGTGGATTGAGAGCCAGACCTAGAGACGGGAGGTCCTAGGTTCAAATCTGGCCTCAGACACTTCCCAGCTGTGTGACCCTGGGCAAGTCACTTGACGCCCCCATTGCCTAGCCCTTACCACTCTTCTGCCTTGGAGCCAATACACAGTATTGATTCCAAGACCAAAGGTAAGGGTTTTGTGTTTTTGTGATTATCATATTGAGCACATCTCTATATATCTCCAAGTATCATTTTCCCCATCTGGTACACTATCTTTGTCCCACCCCTGAGCCTGAGTATAACTTGGGTATACCTCAGAGTTCTGCTTGGCTTTTTTCTTCATATGATTTCATCAGGTCCTAGGGGGTTCAACTATCATCTCATCTAGAATGAGTTCTAGATCTATTTATGTACTTCCAGTTTGTCTACTGAAGTCTAGTCCCATATTTCCAACTGTAGGTCCTATAGGCATTTCATGCTCAATATGAACTGAATGATATGTGGAAATTAGAAAATTACTGATCTCCTATTAATAAAGGTACCTTTTAGCTGTTGGAGCTGTCAAAGAAAACTATCTTTGGGAAAAAGTATGTTTTCAGGGGGCAGGTGGGTAGCTCAGTGGATTGAGAGTCAGGCCTAGAGACGGGAGGTCCTAGGTTTGAATCTGGCCTCAGACATTTCCCAGCTGTGTGACCCTGGGCAAGTCACTTGACCCCCATTGTCCACCCTTACCACTCTTCCACCAAGGAGCCAATACACAGAAGTTAAGGGTTAAAAAAATAGATCAAGATGGAGTTATTTTAATTGTAGCTCATATCTTTTTCTCATCTTTATTTTTCTTCTGGCTTTGAATTAATTTTGGTCTTTGTTCTAATATGTTGTTTTTCTGAAAACATCATTGCCACTGACTCAGGAATGATTTCCTCATCAACAATGAGTCAGTTGCTGCTTGTTAAAATATTATCAATTTCATTTTTATAATGCTGTTGTATGTTCACCACATTCAACAACTTCTTCTATTGAAGAAAGTATTAATGAAGTTAAGGTATGAGGCTGCTTTTATTATTTCCAAATATTTTACCATTCTCAATCCTTATTCTTGATCCATTTTTCCAATATACTTTTCACCATTTTCACTTATTCTTACTGTTTGCACCGAAGTTGCCAAATATCAACATCTCTTTTGACTTAAATAAACTTGAACTCAGCTTTGAATGAAGCCAGGGATTTTCAGAGATACAGGTGAAGAAGTTCAGTCTGAGAAAGGAAAACAGCCGGTGCAAAGATCCAACAGTGACAGACAAACCTTTGTATTCTGAGAATGGAGGGGACAGATGGAAATCTGTTCCCCTAAATTCCTATTTTATTTTGTCTTCTGCTCTACCCTTAATAGAAATAACTGTCTACTACATTGCTTTGAATATATCTTGAGTGTTAAACAAAGATATATTACCTGAGAATTAGAACCAATAGCTTCTTATTAAGCCTAGAAATATTTTACTTAAACCCATACTAAGGGAAAAATGACATTTCATCCTTAAAGTAGTTTTGCAAGAGTCTCAATTACATGGAGATCTACTGTGTGTGTGTGTGTGTGTGTGTGTGTGTGAGAGAGAGAGAGAAAGAACGAGAGAGAGAGAGAGAGAGAAAGAGAGAGAGAGAGAGAGAGAGA
>NW_025340705.1:0-6600 GCF_016433145.1 Gracilinanus agilis | reverse complement strand
ATGTTCAGCTTTAGAGAATGGAAATTGTCAGAAGTGGTGGGAGTTGAACACACACAGAATGTCAGGCCTGGGAGTAGCCATGGAGAGGACAATGAAAGAAGTAGGAGAGCAGGTAAAAGAAAGCATCTTGCTTCAAGGAGAACTCTCAGAACAGGAAAGGTGACATCTGAAGTTTCCTAGAAATTTCCATATGCAATGAAAAGGGATGAAAAATCAATGGCAAGGATTGATTTTCATATATATTATTGGTGTTATTCTTCAGTCATTTTTAAGTCATGTCTGACTCTTTGTGACCCCTTTGGGGCTTTCTTGGCAAAGATACTGAAGTGATTTCCCATGACCTTCTGCAGCTTATTTTCCATATAGGGGCCTGAGGCAAACAATATTAAGCAGCCTGCCCAGAGTCACACAGCTAGAAAGTGTCTGATGCAGGATTTGAACTCAGATCTTCCTGATTCTATGCCCAGTGTTCTATTTATTACACCACCTAGCTTCCCTTACATTATTATTATATCTTGTCATATGATATGTTATTAATGAACTGTAATATTGGCCAATTTTAAGTATTTTCTAAAAATGTATATTTTATTATATGAGAATCAGTTATATAGTTCAACTTAATTTAAATCAAATACTTGTAAAGCTTTAAAACAACAACAACAACCCCAAATTCACATTATCAACCACGCAGCCAAAAAGCTCTGGTAAAAAGATTGACTGGTTTTTGGTTAGATTTAAAAAAAAAACCCTTAAATCCTCATAACCCTGGCACACTGAAGCACATATGATTCCATAGAGTTCCTTCTTTTTAAGGAATGGAATTAATAGTACTATCAATGGTCATAAATCTGGAGTCTTTTTAGCCACCAACAAAGATGGAAGTATTTATAAGGGACATAGCTCATGTTTCTGAATCAGTATACTGGTAAAACCTCAGTGAATTGTAATGCTTTAATTGATAAAAAATAAACTTTCTAGATCTTGGGCAGTGTGGCTTTAGAGACAAAAATGTCATTCCTTCAAAATTGCTTAGAACATTGAATATCTGGTTTTCCAGGTAACTTTTGAGGGAGAATTTGGCAAGAGGCAAAGAGTTTAAAATCTAGAATTTCCTCACTAGGAATTAATTCCTGCCTATTAATATGGACTGGAAAGTGAAGCCTGCATATTAAATTGGAGAGGGGGGCACATTTAGGATCTAGAATCTCTGAGATTGTAGGAAATTTCAAAATCAGAATCCTGAATGGATGAATTTGTTGAAGCTGGAATGTCAGTGTGGGGAGGGAATAGAACAGAGAAATAAAAAACTGAAAAATTGAAATCCTTCTAGATCATAGCAAGGTGCTACCTTAGAACGATATATGTCAGAGATGGAAAGTTTCCTAGAACATTGAAAGTTTTTTAAGTTAATTAATTAATTTATTTAATTAGTTTAGAATATTTTCCCATGATTACATGATTTGTGTTCTTTCCCTCCCCTCCTCCCAACCCCCTTCCATAGCCAACAAGCAATTCTACTGGGTTTTACATGTGACATTGATCAAGACCTATTTCCATATTATTGATAGCTGCATTGGTGTGGTCATTTCAAGTCTACATCCCCAATCATATCCCCATCAATCCATGTGATCAAGCAGTTGTTTTTCTTCTCTGTTTCTGCTCCCACAGATTTTTCTCTGGTTGTACATAGCATTCTTTCTCATAAGTCCCTCAGAAATGTCCTGGATCATTGCATTGCTGCTAGTAGAGAAGTCCATTACATTCAATTTTACCACAGTGTATCTGTCTCCGTGTATAATGTTCTCCTGGTTCTGCTCCTTTCACTCTGCATCAATTCCTGGAGGTCGTAGAACATTGAATGTTATGGAATACTTCTGTGTACCTTTCTAGGGGAATATTGAAGGTAACCAGGACCTTAGAATTCAGTATTTTATACTTAGGAATAATTCTTGCCTTCGAATATCCCAATTAAAAAAATCTATTCATTCATTTATTTAGAATATTTTTCCATAGAAAGACCTTTGGGGGTGGAGCCAAGATAGAGGAGTAACTAGAGACCAGCACTGGTTCACTATGAAAATCCTCTCCAAAAAACAGTAAAGTGTCACCACAAAATGAATACAGGAGTGAAGGAATCAACAGAGAGACAGAGTGAAACAACCCTCAAAAGAGGAGAAACCCAAAAAGTAGTCAGAGACCATCTGGGGAACTGGGATGAGAGGGGAGAAAAGCTAGCAGGAGGAATAGCAGCAGGTGAAGAGCAAGCCAACAGCAAGCCACACCCCACACCCCCACACAATTGTTCTCACAGGTTCCAAGCTAAAGCTCTACCTAGCAGGCAGACTCTAAGATCCTGCCTGGGCAAGTAGTGGTCCAAGCCAACTCACATCCCTTGAAAAGTCAAACCTGTGGAGAAGTCTGGAGTCCCAGCCCAGGGCAATCTGGGCTGAAGGGGGCTGATCCATGTGGGCCCAGAACAAAGCCAGGAATCCCAATCTGGGCTTGGGATGAGGACATCATCCATGGTTTGGGGTGAGGACACAGTTCTCAGGGGGAGCCTCCCTGGGATCTTTTTGCCCAAAACTAAGGGTAGAGCTCTAGGACAGGACAATCCAGGGTGTGCCAGATAGAATCAAGAACACCTTGAGTCAAAAAAATGCTTGATTCTAAGCCTGGGGCTAGAATTTGATCAGCCCCTTGTTACAATTAAAAATAATAAAGACTGATATAATAATATAAATTAGTATTTTAATTAAAGCCATGCTAATAGGGATAAAATCATTAGAGCATGTGCCTGTAAGAATTCAAAACTGCCGCCTCCGCCATTATTGTTACCTCTCCTCTCTTCCCGCGCCTGCTAGCCAAGAGAGCTTCCTTTCGGATTCTCCTCCCATTTAAACTGTCCTCTGTGTGGTGACGCAGGCATCCCCACGCCCAAAGAACCGGAACCGGAAACCCGTTGAACCATGGGAAATGTAGTTTGATAGTTCCCATGTGTCCATAGGGAAAAATATATATATATTTATACTTTTAAATGGCGTCTCCCTAATTCCAATTAACACCCTGACCTAATCAAGTTCAGACTGAGAACAAAAGCTTACACCTAAACCTGAGGAAAGTCTTTAAGATAGCAACATCTCAAGGGTCAATTGAATCAGCATGAGGGAGGGGATTATCAGAGCTCTCAGCCCCCAGACCATCTAGTAAACTAGTAACAACCCAGAAAATATGCCAAAAATAGCATCAAGGAAGGAATGAAGTTTAAGAGGATACAACAACTTCCCAGAAAACAGAGCATACCTCTGATTAGATAGGAAAAATAAGCAAACCACCAAATAAGCAGCTAACATTAAAGACTTTTTATGGAGGCAAAGAGCAAGGTGCAGACACAAAAGGGGACAGTGAAAGCAAAGGGAAACACATGCAAAGTCCAAAAAAATATGGAATGGACAAAGAGTCTGGAAGAGTTCAAAAAAGATTTCAAAAACCAACTAAGAGAGGTAGAGGAGAAGTGGGAGAAAGAAATGAAAGTGGTGCAAGGAGAAAGGAAAGTGATGCAAGAAGGAAGGAAAGTGATGCAAGAAGAAATGAAAGTGATACAAGAAGAAAGGAAAGTGATACAAAAAGAAATGGGCCAATTGAAAAAAGAGAACCAAAAACTGACAGAGGAAAACCAGGCCATAAAAATCAGAATTGACCATCTAGAAACTAATGATTTCATAAGAAATCAAGAAACAATAATGAAGAATCAAAGAATACAAAAACAAAGGAAAACATGAATTATCTTATTGAAAAAAACAAGAGACCTAGAAAACAGATCTAGGAGAAACAAGAGAATTATTGTACTACCTGAAAGCCACGATGATGACAAAAACCTTGGATATCATATTACAATCAAATGTAATAGACTTTTCTACTAGCAGCAATGCAATGACCCATGACAATCCAAAGGAACTTGTGAGAAAGAATGCTGTCCGCATCCAGAGAAAGAGCTGTGGAAACGGAAATGCATTAAAAAATATATGATTGATCATGTAATGTGATACGGATATGATTGGGGTTTTGATGTTAAAGAATCGCTCTACTGCAGATATGAATAACATGGAAATGGTTTTTGAACAATGATACATGTATAACCCAGTGGAACTGCTTGTCAGATTTGGGAGTGGGGAGGAAAGAGCTGGGGGAGGTCATGAATCATGTGACCATGGAAAAATATTCTAAATTTAAAAAGGGAAAAAAATAAAAATTTTAAAAAAGAATATTTTTCCATGTTTAAATATCCCAATTTCTAATGGAAAGTGGTGCTGGAATATTATATCAGAGAGGGTTCTTATATCCTCCAATATCCAAGCTTGGAGAAAATTTCAAATCCATAATGTTTAGCTGGATAAAACTATAGAAGTTAGAATGTCAGAGTTGGGAGGGACTTGAACAATGGGAAAAATTGAAATCCTGAGAAAAGAAATTGTTAGAAGCAACAAGAGGATTTTAGTATACATTATGTCAGGCTTGGGAGAAGCCATGAAGAAAAGAGTGAGAGATTTAGAAGAGCATCTAGTGGAAGAAGGTGGAAGACCTCTGAACATAAAAGGTCATTTTTGGAGGGTCATAAAAACCACCATACATAGTAGCCAGCAAAACTCAGAGAACATAAATAATAGGGTTTTATTTTCATACATATTCTTAGTGAGCCAAAATGTTGTCTAGCTCTAGGTAGTATAAAAAGGGTAGATTTTTCTTTTGAGAGTAATAACTGATTCCAATTTCATTTGCATTTTATAGTAGAAATTGTTTTCTTTAACCCTCAACTACAGCTCCAAAAGGGTAATGTGAAAGTGTTATTTTTTGGTTAACCTAAAACCACAAAACAAAAACAAAAATCTTCAAAGCTATATGTGAAAACAAATACAATCCCTTTCTTTTTTAATTGATATTCACATTACTATCAATGATAATGAATATAGACTATTTTTCACCAAAAAACTCCAAGATGATATATTTGAAGAATTATAAGGGATATTCCTCATTTTCTATTTCAATATTTCTGTAAAACCATGTACTTTGTAATAAATATGGGGAAAAAAGTGGGGGGGGGGAAACCTTTCAGGTCATGGGAGAGGGCAGCCTTAACCAAAAATGTCAGTTCTTAGAGGGTCATTGGGACTAGGAATATCTGGATTTCTAGGTAAATTTCAAGGAATTATGTTGGAAGTGGCCTTGATCTTAGAATACAGAATTTCCTATCCTATTTTGCAGTGGAAAATAAGGCCAAAATTTTAGGTAAGAGTGGGGCTCACAGAATTTAGAACGTCTAAAGCTTAAAGGAAATTTCCAATCCTGAATCCTGAGCTGGATGTGACTCTAGAACAGTGATGGCAAACCTATGACACGCATATCAGCACTTACACATGTAGCCATTTTCAATGAAATGTGGCTGCATACAGAGAAGTACGGGGCTGTATGCCAAGGATGAAACATTTGCTGTTGTGTAGTGTAGACACTCTGTGCACTATAGATGACAATTCTGCCTGTATTAATTTACCTATTTTGGTTTATTAAATACAGATATTACAATTATACATTTTTGTTACATAAACTATAAATATCGCAAAATTATTTTTTTTCTCAAAGTGACGCACCACCCGAGTTAGGCTCGTTTTTTTGTGGTTTTTTTTTGGCGAATTTTGATACACCAAGCTCAAAAGGTTGCCCATCACTGCTCTAGAAGATGGAATGTCAGTATTGGGAAGGACTAGAACAGATGGATTAGGAGATGTTCACAGGTTGAGAATGGACATTGTCAAAAGCAGGAAGATTTTAACACACAGAATGTCAACCTTGGGAGTAGCCCTGGAGAAGACACTTAGGAAATCTTTTATAAGAAGGGATAGCAGAGCAAGGACAGCTACTTGCACACAAAGGGCTCAGATTCATTGAAACTAAAAACTTCCATAACTGGGAGTGCTTTGACAAAATAAAGTATTCTTCTGGAAGGATTTTTAGAATAGAAAAGTTCATAAAATGCCAAGGATTTATTTCCATATATGTCCTTAGTGGCCAAAATATTGGCCAATTCCAGGCAATTTAAGAAATAAGAATGTATATTTTTCATATGAGATTAATCATTTATTCCAATTACTTTATATTACACAGTGGTGATACTTTAAAAAAATTTCATATCCTCAACCACACAGCCAAAATGGTGTGAATACTAATTCCCCATTACCAAAGAACTCCCCACAACCCTAGACAGAAAAGAGCAAGTGAGAAGAGATGTCCAGGGTCCTGAAATGAATGTTTTTAGTTCTAGAATTGAACATAAAGAATGTTAGGCTTTGGAGTAGCCAGAAAGAAGAGAATGAGAGAAATACAAGAAATATTTGTAAGAAGAAATATCAGAGCAAAATGGCCCGTCAGATCTTGGAATGTCCCCCATACTACCATATTTGATAGCAAGGACAGCTCTGAGAACATAAATCATGTGTTCTACAGGTAGCTTTAGAGCGGTAAATATTACCAATGATGGGATTTATTTCTGTATATATTCTTAGTAATCACTTCTCAGCCTTTTGGTTAAGATCAAGTGCATATATATTC
>NW_025340704.1:0-2435 GCF_016433145.1 Gracilinanus agilis | reverse complement strand
ATTGCCATCTAACAATGAACCACCTGGGATATCAGAATATCTCTTTCGCTGATGTACTTGACAAAGGGACAGCCACCCACGTGGTCACTGCAGTGCTCTATGGTGCCCAGGCTTTCTTTGTGTTTGATCGAAAAGTTTCCACTAATGAAAATATCAAGGATATAGAAGGAACATTTAAGGTTCAATTAAAGAAAAGTCTTAAAACAAAGGGAAACATAGAGGGGAAGGCAAAAATAGAGAACAGGGAGGAAAAATTAGCTAAAGAATTCAGTTGTAGCTTTTATGGAGATTTTGTTCTTGAGAATAATCCAGTGTCTTATGAAGATGCAATAAAAGTCTCCGCCTCCCTTCCTAAGCTGTTTAAGGGTCACGGGTTGCCCCTCCAAGTCTGGCTGTACCCTCTAGAGAAGCTGAGCTCCAAGGCTGCCAAGTTGGTACAAGAGATCAGCATTACCTTGGTATGTGATGCCCAGGTCACTCTGGAGAAGTTATCTGAGTGTGACAAGAAGTGTAATGACATTCTAGAGGCACCAGGTCTCTTTGTGTTTTCTGCAACCCAGGAAAAAGTCAGGCTATTCCAAATGCTGAATAAACAGCACAGACAGATTTTACAAAAGGAAATAGCCAAGGTGTTACCTCAGATCCGGATGGGCGAAGCAAAGGAAAATGAGCTGGTCAGCATTTTAACTAGAGAAAGCCAGTCCCCATTCAGCTCCAGGAGGCTCTCAGAATTCATAGATCAGAAGCTCCATGAGATAAAGGTGGTAAATTCCTACCTCACCCTTTTGAAGGAGGTGAGAGTCATAGCTGACCAGACTGAGTTGGAGGATGTAGTACTAGGCTCTCTCCACCAATCTATCTTGGTGTTTGCTTTCACCTCCTTGCAGGAGGAACCATACTTAACAGATTGGAAACAGTGGCTTGAGAATCCAGTTTCATTCAGTCCTAAATGTGCGCAAAAGAGGTATTATTCTTGGGTGGAGGACAAAGATACGAGGAGAAAAGGGACCCAATTGGCAGAATCCTTTTCCAAGTTTGCCGAGATCAATCACTCCACTGGGAAGACTCGGTTCCTTGTGGCATCTGTCCCAGACCAAGAGAACAAGGGGGTCTCCATTCACCTCTATGAAAGGGGACATCTGGTCAGCACCAACTTTCAGCTACCAGTCAAACCTCCCCCTCCCCAGATTGGTGGAGTCACACATGATTGTGTAGAGCTCATACTGACTCCAGCATCTGGGAAGAAGGAAGAGATCCTTTACTATTGGGTACAATACCGAGTTGTAGGAAGTGATACCTGGAGCACCAAATGTGGGTTTGGAGAGGGAAATGTATTCAAAGTGAGTGAGCTACAGCCCAGCACAGAGTATCAATTCAGGTTTGCTCAGTTGTATAAGATAGGATGGGGTGAGAAGAGTGATGTAAGTTCTGTTGTGAAGTGTAATGCAAGGCCACTACGAGAACCTTTTGCTTCTGTAATTTCATTAGGGGAAAAAATATTAGATACATTCTTCAAAAAGAGCTAAGGTATAAAAAGTAGTAAAGCTCCAACTGACGGTGCTTTTGCTTTCTGGCTTTCACTTTGGCTGGAGGCTTTTGCTTCTTGGGCTTTGGCTTAGTGACCTCAGCTAGAAACTTAAATGGTAAAACAGCAGCAAGAACACGAATGGGTAGGAATGGTAATTACCCACCCAGTTATTTCGTGATGAATTCTTCTTGACAAGCTTTGCATCTTTTGTTAATCATAAAAAACATGATGATTACAGAATATCAATCAAATAATTTTGTAATTCAGTAAAAGTTAATGTATGATTTAATCCATTATCTGCAAGAAAAAAATGTATGGTAAATGTGAAAATACATGCCAGCATGTATGTAATCTTAAGAAAAGGGTATAAAAAATAAAGACAGACTTATTTGCTATTTTATTGATTTGTCTCTCTTTCTTTTTAAATCAGATTTGCTATGTTTAATTTTTTGATCTTTTAAAAGAACCAATTTTTAGTTATATCAATTATATGGGCATTTTGTTGCCATTTTATTTACTTCCCATTGTTGAAACCTATTTATCATCTCCAGATAATCTTATAAGGATGGATTAGTGATAAGAAAGAGGAGGAACACTGGAGACGATCTTTCTGTTAGCTCATCCTGTTGCTGCATCTCCTTGTAATCAGTTTAGGATGTTATTTTATACAGTATACAAAACCCATTTCACATGAGAACAGAAATAAACTTTGCAGTTGTGCAGAAATACAAATTTTACCATATCAAAGCACAAAAACCTCAGTCTTCAAGATAGAGATAGCCTGGAAAAGAACAAGATCCAAGGTTGAATTCTAGCCACCTTTTTATCAAAAAGCTAAATCTGGGAATACTTTTCTCAGAGGCAGATAGCCCCCACTGGAGGAGGTTTCATCTAGATTTGGCCTTGA
>NW_025340703.1:0-2924 GCF_016433145.1 Gracilinanus agilis | reverse complement strand
TCACTGTCCTCCTTCTTGGCATTCTTTCCATTTTTTGCCCCTTTGGCTGGGGTGGCTGCTGCTTTAGCTGGGGTGGCTGCTGCTTTAGCTCCCTTCTTGCCTGGTGTAGGGACAGCTTTGGCCGGGGTGGCCACTTTCTTGGCTGGGGTCACAGCAGCCTTCTTAGCAGGAGTCACAACTGCTTTCTTGGCAGGTGTGGTAGCAACAACAGCTTTTTTGGCTGGTGTAGCTGCAACCTTCTTTGCCGGGGTAGCCGCAGCCTTCTTGCCCTTCTTCTGAGGGATCACGATCTCTTCTCCACTGCTTTCTTCTTCCTCTTCTGAGATGTCTTCATCCTCACTGTCTTCTACCTCCTTGGGGGGAGGGGCCATCTTCTTCGGCTCACCTTGATTTTTAGCAGCCTTCCCAAGCTTCACCATGGCGGCAGCATGCGACTAGGGGGTGAGAGGGGGGGGGATAAGAGATCCGTCAGCAAAGACCCAGGCAGCAGCGGTGGCAACGATGGAGAATGCGGGGAGAAGGCCGTCCGCAAGCAGCCTTTGCTGCACGAGATGGAGACGAAATCAATCGTGATTTTTTGTTTGTTAGCTTGTTGATATTGTCAATTATGTGGATGGTTTTCCTAACGTTGGACCATCCTTGCATTCCTGGTATAAATCCCTCTTGATCAGGAGGATAACCCTCTTGATCACTTGCTAGAGTCTTTTTGCTAATATTCTATTTAAGATTTTTGTGTCTATATTCATTAATGAAATTAGTCTGTAGTTTGCTTTCTCTGTTTTTGATCTACCTGGTTTTGGAATCAGTACCATATTTGTGTCATAAATGGAATTTGGTAGGACTCCTTCTTTGCTTATTATATCAAATAATTTGTATAGTATTGGAATTAGTTGTTCTTTGAATGTTTGATAGAATTCACTTGTGAATCCATCAGGTCCTGGTGATTTTTTCTTAGGGAGTACTTCGATGGTTTGTTCAAATTCTTTTTCTGATATGGGCTTATTTAATTATTCTATTTCTTCCACTGTTAATCTAGGCAATTTATACTTTTGTTAATATTCATCCATAATCACCTAGATTGCTATATTTATTGCCATATAATTGGACAAAATAGTTTTTAATGATTGCCTTAATTTTCTCTTCATTTGAGGTGGGGTCTCTCTTTTCATCTTTGATACTGTTAATTTGGTGTTCTTCTTTCCTTTTTTTATTAGATTGACCAGTACTTTGTCTTTTTATCTGTTTTTTTCAAAATACCAGCTTCTAGTCTAATTTATTATATCAATAGTTTTTTTACTTTCAATTTTATTAATATCTCCTTTGATTTTTAGTACTTCTAATTTAGTTTTAATCTGATTATATTTAATTCGTTCACTTTCTAGGTTTTTAAGTTGCATGCCCAATTCATTAATCTCTGCTGTCCCTAATTTGTTAATATATGCACTCAGTGATATAAATTTTCCCCTTAAAACTGCTTTGGCTGCATCCCATAGGTTTGACTAAGAAGCTTCATCATGGTTATTGTCTTCAATGAAATTATTAATTGTTTCTATGATTTGTTCTTTCACTAAATTATTTTGGAGAATCATATTATTTACTTTCCAATTAGTTTTTTGTTTGCCTCTCCATGTATTCTTACTAATAACTATTTTTATTGTATTATGATCTGAGAAGGTTACATATATTATTTCTGCTTTTTTGCATTTGTTCGCCATGTACCTATGCCCTATTAAATGGTCTATCTTTGTGAATGTTCCATGTGCTGCTGAAAAGAAGGCGTATTCCTTCTTTACCCTATTTATTTTTCTCCTTATATCTATTAACTCTCATATTCCTAGGGTTTCATTCACCTCTCTTATCTCTTTCTTATTTATTTTTTGTTTTTATTTATCTAGATCTGATAGGGGAAGTTTGAGGTCCCCCGCTAGTATCATTTTGCTATCTATTTCATTCTTAAGCTTCACTAGCTTCTCTTTCAGAAATTTGGAAGCTATACCGTTTGGTGCATACATATTGAGTACTGATATTTTTTCATTGTTTATACTGCCTTTTATTAGAATGTAGTTACCTTCCCTATCTCTTTCAACCACATCTCTTTTTACTTTGGTTATGTTAGAGATCAGGATGGTAACCCCTGCCTTCTTTTTCTTGTTTGAAGCCCAATAGATTTTACTCCATCCTTTCATTTTTACCTTATGTATGTCTGCCTATCTCATGTGTGTTTCTTGTAGACAACATATGGTAGGTTTTGTTATCTAATCCACTCTTCTATTTGCTTCAGTTTTATGGGATAGTTCATCCCATTCACATTCAGAGTTATAATTATCAATTCTGTATTCCCAGACAATTTGATTCTCTCTACTTGTCCTGACCTTTCTTCTTTTACTATTTCCTTCTATACAAATGTTTTATTTCTAATCAGTTCCTCTAATCCTCTACCTTATTGTACTTACCTTTCTCCCTTCTCCCATATTATTTCCCCCTTATTCTTCTTTAGGATCTTTTTAAGCTATGCCATTCATGTTGCCCTCTCCCTTCCTAGTTTTACTTCCCTTTCCACCTATCCTTTTGTTACCCTTCTACTTCGCTATAGGGAGAAAATCAATTCTCTGCCCCAAAGATGTGATTGTTTTTCCCTCTTTACGTTGATTTCAGTGCACTTAAGTATTAAATATTTGCTCTCTCCAACATCTTTACCCTTACTGTGTATTATTATTCTTCCCTATTGGCCCCACATACTTCTTTATGGAATTTAAATTTGCTCAATTTTGTTTGTTTTCCCAATTTTCTTAATATTACCTTCTTCCCCCCTCTAATTTTGTATATTTAAACATATATGTATAAATAAATATATATATATATATATATATTCATAAATACATACATATATGTGTATGTATATATATATTCATAAATACATACAT
>NW_025340702.1:0-8402 GCF_016433145.1 Gracilinanus agilis | reverse complement strand
TCTCTCTCTCTCTCTCTCTCTCTCTCTCTCTCTCTCTCTCTCTCTCTTTCTCTCTCTCATCTCTACTAATAAATAATTATAAATCAATATAGAATTTCCAAATTATTTTAATCACACAGCATCAATTTCAAGAGCAATAAGGGCTAGGAAATTGGAGTTGTGATTTTCCTAGGATCACACAGATAGGAAGGCCAAATCTGAACCCAAAACTTCCTGTCTCCAAGCCTGGCTCTCTATCTCCTGGCTCTCTATCTATAGCTGCCCCCCTTCTAGGTATTTTTGCAGTCCTCATAGCCAAGACAATTTACTATTAATCTCTGTTAATGATTGTTGCAAAGTTGTGCTCTTCTTCTGAGTTTATCACTTATGTATCTCTTGATGCATACGATCTTTTGATAGTGTTTGGTGTGTTCTTTTTTTCATATATTCAAACTCAGTTCCTGATCTGGGACTTTGTGACATGGCCAGACTCCTTGCTTTCTGCAATTTTTACTAAAATGGTCAATTCTTGTTTGGATCTGACTTTAATTTTTCGTGCTATTGCCACTGGATTCCTCCTGCTCTGTAGTTTTACATTTAGAGCCCTGACAAGTTTCAGTGTTCTTGTTCAGAATTCTAAGGAATTCCAATACCCTTGGGGCATCCCCTGCTGGGATTCTACTGTAGACTTTCAGCTTGTTAACCTAAGCTCATGCTGGCTTTCCTGACAGGGAAGCTCTTCCTATACCCTTGTCTTTTGGTTGCCTTTTTATGCTATCCTTGATGGTTAAAGGAGTTGATAAATCTTTCTCTTTGGATTGCTTGATCATCATTTGATCTAATACAACTTTTAGATCAGGACTAGGAGAGCTCCCCAGGAAAAGAAAATGAATGCATGATATACCTTTAAGTTTAATCTGAAATGCTGACACTATTTTAGACTATCAAAGAAACAAAAAAAAAATAAAGCTCAGGTTTTTAGTATTTGCTAATTTGCTAAGGTACAAATGTTCACCACTCTAGAAAAGCAATTCAAGCTGGGTCCAGAACACTCTGGTTATTACCTCCATTCTATCCTCATCAAAACCCAACTACAGAATCATGTCAAGTTCTGAAGGCCATTTTTCAAGAGGTACATTGCCACATTGGAAATTTTTCAGAGAAAGGGATCAGAATGACAAAATAATTTGAAATTACCTTGTCATATGAGGAAACCCTGGAATGTTTTCCTTAGAGAGTCTTTGAGTATGGGGACACAATAGCTATCTTCAAATATTTCAAAGGCTATCTGACGGAAACATGAGTGGTTAAAACTTCTTGCTCTGGCATTCAAGGCCCACAATTTAACACTATCCTACCTTTTCAACTTTATTTCATACTATCTCTCTCCTATCTATAATCTAGCTAGACTTTCTATCTTCTCCATAATACCCCAATTTAGTCATTCTTTTCATGCTCTTCCTTCTTTCTGGATCAAACTCTCTCCATACCTTCTATGTGTATTGAATTTCTACCAATCCTTTAAAGCTCTGCTCAAATTCTATTTTAATGAGGCGCTCTCTGATTTCCTCTATCAGGAATGACCATTCCCCTCTCGGAGTTCATACCAGTATTATATTGCAACTATCTAATGTCTTCTTATGTTATTTTGTGCAATATTTATTTGTATTTGTGTCATATTTTTAATCCTTGAAGGATAATTGACTTAGAAACAGAATGGACCTTAGAGATCATCTATTCCAACCCCCTCATTTTACAAGATCACACAGTGAGTAAATAGTAAAGCTCTCACTTGAATTCATGTCACTTGAGTACAAATCCAGTACTCTTTCCACTGTCCTAACGTAAAGAGTAATCTCTCATGTAAATCTTGTACCTTCTCCTAGCATGGTGCTTTTAGCTAATACATGAGATATTTTTTAGTTTATTTGAAATCTATTAACTTTAGTTTACATATTCTTCCTGTCTGTGCTTTCCTTTCTTATAAGTGACCTTGAGCTGTTCACATCAATCCATGGCAAATCATCCAGGACTGTCATCCCTAGAAACAGTTCCGTTTTGACTTTTTTCATCTCTTTCCTTTCTGCACACCTGTCCTTTGTCCCTTTGAGCTTTCTGCTCTTTTGACAATTCATTTGAAGTGAAATGTCAATGACTAATAAATAACTTATTTTCTTTCCCTTCAGATCACATTTACATTTTAAGCATAGCCTTCAAAATTTTAGTTCAAATGAATGAGAAATGGAAGGATTTCAAGCCCTGTGACCTATTGGGTAAGATATTTTAGAGCAAGAGTAACCTCAAGACACACACATAAGCAACTGCCTCTTCAGCTTTGCATAAGGTAAGCAATGAATGGTAAAACAAACAGTAACAAGTGCAAACTAATATGCAACAAAATCCAATTTTCACAACAGATCATTTGAACAGCAGTCAGTTTTATAATGTGAAAGTTGAATGATGTTTATGTGTCTTTAATATCATTTTTATTGAGCTTTTTGTGTATCCTAATTTATTCATAAAAGGAAAAAACTGGGAATGCAGGTATATTTCATCTCCAATCATTAGTCTGTGCCTTATTTATCTTTGTGTCTCTTTAACTGCTTAACTGGTTCTTTGCGAGCAATAGGTTGTAAACAAATGTTTGGTGACTTAAGTCAAACAGAATATATGTTTTCAATAAAAAATACAGAGTAAGCTGCCAAATTTCAATTTTTAAGAAATATTAAATTTATAGAATGACCTTGGTCACCATCCATTAATTTTTTTAAAAATTAGATTAATGTAACACAAACTAAATACATAAGTGCTGACAGGACCTAAAAAATAGTCAGATGAGGTGGGTTCCCAGAAGGCTTCTAAGAAGAAATGGGAGTTTTGTGAACTGGCCACTTCTGCAAGCAAAGAGGAGTCAGCAGTCAAGATGACATGTCAAATCTATAAATGGCTGTTTCCATTAATGCTTGGTGGAAAGTTATGTTGTATCTTGTTGGTAACACAATATAACAACATTTCTTCCCTCTTTTGGAGGAAGCAAGATTCTCCTGACTAGGTAATGACCATGATTCTTTGTCAGTATTCCTTTCTCCTTTATTTTAAGAAAAGGTAACTAATATGTTTATGAGCCCTTGTAGTTAAAATACCAGTGATTCCTGTGGTATCCATGGAAGCATTGTATCTAGATCATTTAGGGGGGCGTGGCTAGGTACAAGCATCTTTTACACATGGTGGAGATTATGGGTATAGAGGTGCAATCTGGAAAACTCATCTACATTGTTTTGTCCCCCCACTTTTTATTAGAAAAAAAGTCTGAATTTTTTCTTTTTCTTTTAATGGGTATTGTATTATAATAGTTTATTGTTAAATTCGTGTTAGGTATTTTGTCATGAGTATGTGAAGGTTAATGGTAAGCAAAAATACTTAATGAAGAAGATACTGCCTGAATAAAAAAGGCATTTAAAAATAATCTTTGAAATTCCGTACTGGTACTCACCATTAGCCTATGGAACGACAACTCCTTTACTATAAATTTAATTTTAAGAAAAAAATACGTAGCTGTGTATTTGTTATTAAACATTAAGTTCAAAGTATAAAGGTAAGATATATATAATTATATATATTTTGTGCATTAATGAATTACTAAACTTTTTAATGTATCTCTACATTTCTAGTCTTTGTGTTTCATCTTCTGGCTTTTGTGTTCTTTTTGCAAACTTTAATTTTTACTTATTTTAACTTTTTAAAAAATTTGGATATTTATGCTTTTAATATATAAAATATGTTGATGTGATACTATACATATATTTTACGCATTTCTGAGTTTCTAAACTTTTTCTGTGTCATCTGCTGGCCTTTGAGGGTCATCTTCTACTTCTACAAAACTCCTAAAAATTCCCATTAAATTTTTTATGTTGATCCATGATTTATCAGATCTGAAATATATAGAAACTACATTGAGCAAAGTTGTGATGTGGAAGGGATACCTATATAGAGATATTGAAATACTATCATCAAATGATCAAAATATAATTAAGCAATTGATGTAGTGCTAGGCAGTGTATATTAAGGTGACAGCATGTTACAGAGATTTCTGAGGTCCTAAGTTCACATCTCATTTCTGTCATTCATTACCTATTTAACTTTGGGAATCAATTTACCCTCCCTGAACCTCAGTTTTCTTATCCATAAAAGGACATTTTCAATGGCTTCTGAGGTCTCTTTCAGCTGTAGATCAATTTATTATTCTGAGAATGATCTGGCCTTGGCCCAGCCTCCTTACCCATTTGCAATCTAAGATAATATATAAAAGTATATTCAAATAGAAAAAGTAATGAAACCACCAAGCCAAAGCAAGAATAGATCAAAAAAGAAAAGCATATCATATCTAGGAATACAGGTATAATGGATGGGTCTGGAGCAGTGATTCCCAAAGTGGGCGCCACTGCCCCCTGGTGGATGCCGCAGTGATCCAGGAGGGTGGTGATGCCCACAGGTACATTTATCTTTCCTTGTTATTATTATTAAATTTTTTTTTAAAATTTGTTATTTGTTATTAAATTTTTTATTAAAATTTTTTAAAAATTAATTTCCAGGGGTGCTAAGTAAAATTTTTTCTGGAAAGGTGGCAGAAGGCCAAAAGAGTTTGGGAACCACTGGTCTGGAGTAAGGAAAACCTGAGTTAAAATATAGCCTTAGAGGAGGCAGCTGGGTAGCTCAGTGAATTGAGAGCCAGGCCTAGAGACGGGAGGTCCTAGGTTCAAATCCGGCCTCAGACACTTCCCAGCTGTGTGACCCTGGGCAAGTCACTTGACCCCCATTGACTACCCTTACCACTCTTCCACCTATAAGTCAATACACAGAAGTTAAGGGTTTAAAATAAAAAAAAATTAAATAAAAAAAATATAGCCTTAGACTCTTATTAGCTATGTGACCCAGGATAAATCACTTACTCCTGTTTGCCTCAGTTTCCTCATCTGTAAAGTCAACTGGGGAAGGAAATAGCAAACCACTTCAGTACCTTTGGCAAGAAAACCCCAAAATAAGGTCACTAAGAGTCAGAAGCCATGACTTATTAAACCACAAAAATATAAATGCATATTCCCTTCCTTTCCCTTCCCCCCACCTACATTTTATGCCAGGTTTCTTTCAATGACTATCTGTGCAATGTTTTCACACCTTGGTCTCTTCCTCCTTTTGAAAATCAATTGAATTCCATTTAATTCTTCAACAAATATTTCAAATTTTCCTCTGAGCAAGAATGTATTAGGAACTGGAGACATGATGCCCTTCAGAAGTTTATTTAGTAAGAGGGGCTGAAAAATATAATACTTAGATTAGTAAATACAAATCGATTTGCATAAAAAAGGAATATGAATAGTGTGTGGGAAGATTTCATCTAGCAAGTGGCTTGTGAGTTAACCTTGAAGGAAGGCAAGAATTCTAGGAGGCAGAAGGAGGTAAGCAAACTGACTTCAAGCCTGGAGTCCTTTCCTTGGGCTTCCTACTTCTGGTCAGAATGGAAGACTCATAAAAGGGAATAGAGTGAAACAAAACTAGAAAGATAGGAATCTGATACTGGGTAGCATTAACTCCAGGTTGAGCAGTTTATATCTTATCCTAGAAATGATAGAGAGCCATTGAATGTTAAACAGAGCAGTGATATGATCAGATCAATGTCTAAGGAAGACTGTATTGATAGCTTCATGGAGAGTTAATTAAAGAAGCTAGAAATCGGAAGTAGAGACAAACTAGGATAGCATTATAATAATAGTCTAGTAGAAAGGTGATGTGGATCTGAATTGAATGGTAGTTCTGTGAGTAAGAGAAAAGGATGACTGTGAGAGACATTTGGAAGATATAGAGCACAAAATTTGAATAATGAATGAGTGAATGAAAAGCATTTATTAAAAAGCTTACAATGGTCTTTTCAAATGCAAACAGAAAAATTGAACTGGAAATTATGTTGGTGGAGGTGAAGATGCTGCCATTCCCTGGAGCCTTGATTGTATATCAGTGATGATCAGCCCTGAGGGGATAAGCTATAATCTTGGGGGGACTGTAAGAAGAAAACTATTCTTAATAAAAATAGGGAATTTGGTATCCGGGAAGAACAAGGGACTAAGGGTTGTTATAATCATTTCCATTTTGGACAGGTTAAATTTTGAGAAATGAAAAAGACTTTTATGTGCCAGCAGTTGCCAAATTAGTTTCTGGCCAGATGCCTCCTTATTCCTCCCCTTAGATAAGATATGGTATAACCTGAGATGAAAATTTATTAACTAGGATTTTTGTATGACTATCAAAAATGAATCAAATTAGCTTATCACCAACAAAAAAAAGGGTGAATAATAGGGAATGTTGGGCATAGAAGGGAATCGATGACAAATGGCATCATTTTCTCTAATTTTTGTGATCATCAGAACTAATTTAAAGGACAGTGAATTATCTCTTCTCCGTTTCCTTTAGCTAATATGAGGGCTACAAAGATCAAGTATTTCCTATGCAGGAGATGCAATTTATCCATTTCCTTTGGTGAGTGTAATTTTTTTTAAGTCTACCTTAGGGCTTTCTCCTTGACCTACAAAAACAGCAATGAATACTTAGTATTCTTTGGGGAGAAATCCTCCTTCCCTTTTATTTAGGGCAATGTCTGCAAGAAGCAAATCATCCACCATGGGAGGGCCCATCATTTTTTCTTTGAACGAAGTGAATAACATTAAGTCTTTATAAAATGGAGTGTCTGGAATATACACACAAAGACAATTTGTAGCTTTAAAAACACCTCCTTTGTTTACCAAAATAAAGGTCAAGTTCTTGTAATGAGGATAAGCATCCTTCCTAAAAATTGGCATAATTTAAGACAAACTAGAATAATTTTAAACTCCTATGATCACGTAAACATTATATACTTGTTTCCTTGGTGTTAAAGTTCCCTTGCTATTATAGTTGGGTAGATGGTGATTTATTCTTTTAGGCCTTAGGCCCAATTCTGCCAGTATCATAAATGATGTCACTACTGTAAATAACATATAGTTTCATATTGAATTGTGCTCTTTAGATAGATGAGTGTCACTAACTATATGGGCATTAGAGGGTTAGAAAATAAGTATGTATATCTCTGTATTTTTAGCAGATAGAAAGCTACTCAAGTCAGGAAGACCTAAGTTAAAGTCCTGCAACTCATTCCTACTGATTGCATGATACTGGGCAAATCATGGAGCCTTTCAGTACCATAGGTGATCCTCTAAGATTATAAATTACAGAGGAGGTACTAATATCCATCAGTCCAGGAAGTTTCTTTGTCAGAGAGTTCCCTTTACTAATGAAAGCATAGGTCTAGTCCAGTGGTTCCCAAACTGTTTTGGCCTACCTCTCCCTTTCCAGAAAAAATATTGCTTAGCCCCCTGGAAATTAATTTATTAAAAATTTTAATAGTAATTAATAGGAAAGATAAATGCACCTGTGGCCATCACCACTTCCCTGGATCACTGCAGCACCCACCAGGGGGCGGTGGGGCCCACTTTGGGAATCACTGATCTGGTCCCTAACCATGAAAGGATAAAGAACCATAGCAGTAGTATTTCAGTTACTGTGGTTTTAATTGGTGCCAATTATTGGTTTATGATAACTAGGATCTCATAATCATATTACATTAATGTCAGTCTTGGCGTGCAAGCTAAATATAATGGACATGTCCAGGAACATTTTTAAACATTGGTAGCTACAGTTTTAATCATGACTGTACACTAATATCTACCAGTGCCTAATAATGAATATGTCTTCTCTTTTTAGGCAATTTTGCCTTTACCTATAAAATTAGGAATTAATATGAATTCTAGGCTACTGAACTGTCACTAGTGATTGACAGGTCTTCTGTCTTCCCAGGACATGATGTATTCATGATGGAGAAGCCTCCCAGATTCATCAAATCTGATAACACTATGCATTTCTAGTGATTCACAGGGCCAAAAAAGTCATTGCCAAAAGGACTCTAAGAATCATTGCAGGGGATTTTAGAGTTGAAAGGGACCTTAGAGGCCATCTAATCCAACCCACCATCCATCCCCATTTTACAGATGAGGAAACTGAGACCCAGAGAGGTGAAGTGACTTGCCCGAGGTCACACAGGCTTTGCTAGCTTGACAACCTGGCCGGAGCGCAGACAGCCATCCAGGCCATGAACAGCTTCCAGATCAACATGAAGTGGCTCAAGGTGCAGCTCAAGAGGCTGAAAGACTCCAATCGTCCCTACTGAGAGCAGGTGGGAGCATCCCCCGGGGAAAACCAAGGACTTGCACAGGGCAAGATGCTGAATGGGCTACATTAAAAAAAAAAGAAAAAGCTCTCTCTCTCTCTCTCTCTCTCTCTCTCTCTCTCTCTCTCTCTCTCTCTCTCTCTTTTCTTTTTCATATATATATATATAT
>NW_025340701.1:0-4075 GCF_016433145.1 Gracilinanus agilis | reverse complement strand
AGAGAGAGAGAGAGAGAGAGAGAGAGAGAGAGAGAGAGAGAGCGCCCAATAAATCACTCAGTAAACATATTATTACAAACTATATGCCAGGCACTGTGCTAAGTGCTAAAAATACAAAATACAAGCACAAGAACAGTCCCTGCCCTCAAGGATTGTATTCTAGGGGGAGAAGATAGCATATAAAAAGGGGAGGGAAGTGTCATGGGGGTATAGTAGAGAAAGTCCCATGGAGCCCAGAGCCAGAATCAACATCAGGCCCTTGATTTTTGGAGCTTGCACTAGCTTGCATCCCCCCTCCCCCCCTTAGCAAAAACACTGAGACAATAAAAGGGTCAGAAATAAACAGAAATAAACCTATGCCATCTAGAGTGAGAGAGGGCACAGAACCTACCCCTGGCATGAAGTTCCAATCAAAAAACTGAAGCAGGAAATAAGTAAAAACAAAAGAAAATACTGAAAAAATTAAATACTGTGGGATAAAAGAAGTCTAAAAGAAGTAAACCCAAAAAGAGAAAGAAACACCAGCAATCAAAGCCTCAGAAGGAAAAAAAAAATTATCCTGGACCCAAGGAAAATAAGAAGGGCTGGAAGAAATAAAGGGATTAAAAACTAAATTAGTGCTCTTAACTTAAAAACTGGCAGGGGAATAAATAGCATGAAGGAAGAAAAAAATAAAAGACTGAAAAAAATAAAAGAAATATAAGTCATCTACTATCAAAAACAAGTGGCCTGGAAAAGAAGTCAAGGAGAAATAATTTTAGAATAATCAAACTCTGAAAATCATGACCAAAAAAGAAAAAAATCAGGAAAACCATATCACAATAAATCATAAAAAAAGTATTCATGCCTGTTAGAACCAGAGGGTAAAATGAAAAGAGAATCTACCAGTCACCTCATTTTAAAAAAACTCAAAAGGAAGAGATTATAGGAAAAATATAGAACTTCCAATCTCACCCTAAAAAATGTTTCAAGTAGTTAGGAAAAAAGAGTCTAACTACCAAAAAACTACGGGCAAAAACACACAAAAAAAATTGAGTAGCAACTAGATAATAGGTAGGAAATCTTAAAATGTTATTTCTAAATCTTAACAAGTAAAGAAAATTTGTCCTGTGTGACTGAGTATAAGCCTGCAAAAGGAAAATGGATCTTTGATAGAACAGAAAACTTTAAAGCATTAAGATAAATAGCTAAGAAGAAACTGTGAAATAAAAACACAGGAATTAAAGTAAACCTAAAAAGGTAAATACAATTGAGCACTTGGAAGAGACTACCTTTCTACCTTCTGAAAGAAGTCTTTCCTAATCCCCACTAATATTAATGACTTCCCAATAAGATGATATCCAATTTGTCCTGTACACATCTCATTTGTATATAGTTATATGCAGGTTTTCTTCCATTAATCCTTGAAAGCTAAGACTATTTTTACCATAACTGTCTCCTCAGTGCTTAGTACAATTCTTGGTACACAAAAGATGATTATTAAGTTTTATTTGTTGATTTGACTAAATGCTGAAGACATGCTTACATAGTATACCAGTGGAGAGAGAAGAAACAAAAGTCCTTCAGAATACTAACATCTTTGCAAAAATGGCATGCTTAAAGAATCCTAGAATGAAAAATTAATTGAAATAATAACATAGCAATGTCAAAGGGTATAAAATAAATCCATCTAAATTATCAACATTTCTGTCAAATCCAAAGGAGGAAACAGAAAAAGAAATTCCATTTAAAATAATTATGAAATACATTATGTACTTGGAAGATACACATAAGTACTGCATGGATACAACCACAAAAGAATCATAATACTAATAAACACAGATCTAAGTAACTGGAGAAATATCACTTGCTTATGTATAAATCATGCCAATATAATAAAAATGACAATACTACCTATATTTATTTTACTCATACAATGTCAATTCTACCATATTCAAGAGATTCAGAGAGTTAAATTTCAAAAACATGGGACCCTAATGTGATTTTGTTATTTCTTTTTTGGTTTTAGGAGGGAGAAAAAAAGGAAAGGAAAAGGAATAATATACATTAGGGAAGCAATGAGGAACAAGGGAAAGGAACTCACTATTTTGAATAACTTGCTCAAGAAGAAGGGTGGTAGGAAGGAGTATGGACAGAAGCCATATCTAATGATCAGGCAACAAAGGGTTACAGAAACATGAACACCTGTGTACACTTGTGTACACAGAATTTTGTGCAAAAATACATTTAAGTTCACTAGGGAAACAGGAAGGGTATAAGAAGTCTAAGATTCAAGAGGGAAATAAACTGCTTCAGAAGATGAAAAGGAATTAAGAGAAAAAGTTTAACAGTCAAGGACCTAGTACAGGGTTGGTCAAGACAGGAGGAAGAGACCAGTACAAACAGATCACTTGAATTACAGATTATAACTAGCATTTATATAACATTTTAAGGGCTAAGGAAACCAAGACTAAGAGAGAATTAAGTAATTTGCTCAAGGTCACACAACTATTAAATGTTTGAAGTAGGATTTAAATTCCAGCCTTCCTCACTCCAAACTCAGTGCTCTATCTACCAGGCAAACTAGCAGCCAACTAGACAACTTCAAAGAGAGGAAAAAGTATAAGAGAATATGACAGAAAGAAATTAACAATTATAAACATGAATGGGATGAACTCAACCATTAAAAAAGGGTAGCAGAACAGATCTAAAAGAACGATATGTTGTTTAGAAGAAGCAAAGGGATTCATTCATGGCTTAATAAGGAGCTTAAGCAAAATGCTTCAGGCAAATTAAAAAAAGGATAGCAATCATTAACTCAGATAAATCAGAAGTAAAAATAGATACTGTTAAAAAGCTAAGAAAGGAAAAATTGTGTCTAAAGAGATCATATATAATAAAATATCAATAATTAACATATGCAACAATCAGTATAGATTCTAAATATTTAAAAGAAAAACCTCATCAAATGATAAGGAGAAATAACTGAAGACCTTCATGTAGCTCTCTTTCAGACTTAGACAAATACAACAAAAAGATCAACAAAAGAAATTGAATAGGATTTTAGAAAAGTTAGATATGCTAGATATGGTGTGACTGAATGGAAATAAAAAGGAGCATGCATATTTCTTCACTATGTATGATAGCCTTACAGTAACTAACCTTGTGCTAGGGCATAAAGATCTCATAAACAAATGTCAAAATAGTAAACATATCTTACTGAACACAAAGCAATGAAATTAACCATCAACCCAAGCATTTGAAGAATAGAACTTAGATGGAAATGAAAGAATTTTAACTTTAAAAATTGGTTGGTCAAAAAATAAATCAAAGAAATAATATTAAAAGGTAAAACTGTATGGTTTATTATTTCTGGGAGTAAGGGGAGTAGGTGATAGGGATAATTACAAAGGAAAGAAAAAAGTGTCAATCAAACATGTTTAAAAAGACAAAAGATAGGAGAAGGAAATTTAGAAAGACACAAAAAAGCAGGACTTTTGGAATTATCAAGTTAAATTTAATATATAATTTTTTAAAAACCTAAGTGTCTAAAATAGATTCACAATGTCATATACAAGTCCCTTTTTCTGTTCTTTTCATAAAATTAGTATTTAGTGATTCTAGTCAAGGTCAGAATAATTTAAAAAGGTAAACTGTCATTTTTAATTAAATATGTAGAGACCTGGGGAAGGTGGCAAAGAAGTGTATAAAAGAGAAACAAAGATGAGAGGAAAAGATGATAATTACACTCACAAATACTGGGGTTAGTTTTGGCAAGAAAAAGCCCACCTATTCATTAGAGCCTGGAATAAAGAAGGAAGAAAGATTGAAGTATGAGTTTTTGAGGTTTGGAGAAGGGATAAGAAACAAATCACAATGAAAAGTATTTCAGGAAAGTAGGTGGGGAGGTTCTCTTTCTGCTGAAAGAAGAACTCTAAAGAGGGAAGGAGGAAAGGAAAGAAGGAAGGGAGAGAAGGGAAAAAGGGAGGGAATGAGGAAGGGAGGAAGAAAGGAAGGGAGGAAAGGAGGAAGGAAGGAAAGAAAGGGAGAAAGGGAGGAAAGGAGGAAGGAAGGAAAGAAGGAAGGAAGGAAGGAA
>NW_025340700.1:0-15583 GCF_016433145.1 Gracilinanus agilis | reverse complement strand
ACCACTCTTCTGCCTTGGAACCAATATACAGTATTGATTCCAAGACGTAAGGTAAGGGTTTAAAAAAAAAGTAGTAGAGGGGAAAAGATGGGAAAATAGGAGAGAGATATATAGGTTACTTTCCTGTTTGCTCCATTTAGCTTGCTATTCAGAGGCTATTAGGTCCCCCTAGTCACGCTCACAGGGAAGTCCAACCAGCAACAAACATGGAAGAGAAGCCAACTAAATCCACTCTTGCCTCAGTTTTTCAAACTTTTTTTTTCAGCACACTAACTCTCACACATCATGTCTCAGGAGCCAACTGTGGCTTTCTATTTGACTGGGCTACTCAGGGGGGCAGTGCAAGGGAGATCTTTCCCCTGTCTCATGTTCTCTTGACTCTATTGCTGCCTTTTCCTGGCTGCCATTCTGTCCTCGTGACCCAATCCACTCAATGATTTCTTTCACACAGGTTTCAAATTTCAATCCCAGCTCTTTTCTCATCTTCATCTGCTAATCTATTTCCATGGGCTTCAAAAGAATTGCCCTTCGAGTGTCCATTTATATGGATTATTGCTAACTGCTCTGGCTAAAGCAAATTCTTGAGCACTCGATTCAGTAATATGAGCCTCTCTCCCAGATTTTTCCAAATACATGCACTATTCCCCATGCATATTTGGAATCTATAAAAATATTTCCTACTCTCTCTCCCAACATCTTCAAAGTCTGATTGCGGATATAGGTCACAGGTGTAGGCTAACCAGGTGTTTGAAAGGCAGTCCCTATTGTAGTGCAGGGGCAAAATCAACCCTGCAAAATGCTAACTGCAGAATTTTTGGCAGTTAAGAGGGCTTAGAACCCTGACTAGGGGCAGTTGATCCCGGAGGCTTGGAGAGAGTGGAAGGGCAACTGAGCTCAGCCTTTGGGCTGAAACCTGGCCTTGAATCTTTGCCTTTTCTCTTAAGATTTTGTAGCTTAGCTAATTCCTCTGGATCTCCCTGACCTTCCCTATTTCAATTCCCATTTCCTTTCCTGATTTCCTGTGGGTTTTGGGAGAAGGGTGGATTTGGGTGGTAGCAATCAAACTTTGAAGACTTAGGTTTTCCCCATAGACAAGTAGGGCTTACCCTTGATACAAATTATCTCCTGAATCATTGTGTTTAACTTCCTTAATCTTAAAGGCAACAAAGCCTCATGGAGCTGAGTAAGAGCAGGCTCTTTCTCAGTCTCCCCATTCCTGTGTCCCTCCCCCACCTGGAGCTTCTCCCTAGTCAGTTCTTAGAGAAACCTTGTATCCCCTGTCTTTTATAATCAACCTCGAAACTTAATAAACCTTGTTGTTTTTTAATCAAACTTTGTGCCGAATCATTGGTTGAATGATATAAGAGGGATAAGGAGAGAAAGGAATTATTTCTCTTTGGTTCCTGAGGGGAGCTGAAGGCATCCATCTTGGAGGAAGTGGTGATCTCTGTACTTCCTCTTAGAAGCCCTTCTATTTCACAGACAGGGAAGAGCCTTAGGACTCTTTCTTTGTGAGCTTGAGAAACTGACTAAAAAGCCCTCTAATTAGTTTCAAACCATTTCTGACTAGCCCTACCTTTTGTCTGTAGAAGTGCCCTTCCTATCTGAAAGGGTTCAGCCTGTTTGCCTTCAGTGTCCTCTGTCTCAAGCCTGTGTACCCAGTCTCTGTGTCTCCCTATTGCAGCTGCCTGGCCAATTACCTTATCATCTCCCCTTGCCGCTCATTATACTCATCATCTTATATTTCCCTAAACTCAGTCATTCCCTTACATCTCTCCTACCACCTCAATCTACTACTTCCACTACTGTACCCTCCTTTCCCACCTACTGACTTAGGGACCCACAAACCCCATCCACTTGCTTTATTCCCATATTACACTATCCACTACAGCAGTCTTGTCTCCATCAACTAGAACATATCCATTCCTCCTTTCACCATCAAACACTTTTGAGGACCCATCTATAAATAGGCTTATTTCCCCAGGTAGAGAAGACTCTCGCAAACCCTCCCTCATTGTCCTCTGGTAACTATTACTTCCATGCAATCATGTTCTGTTCTCTCATGATCCTTTCCCAGTTACCCACAGAAACATTGCAGGGTTCAAATTAGAATTTGATGTCGGAACTAGATCATCTTTTCCCAATAAGATTGCCTTATACTTTAATATCCTTGAGTCAGTCAGTATCTGACCTTAGAGGAATTTTTTTAGATTTAAGCCAATCTCTTGATCACTATCCTTCTAATAGAGAAGAAGGGCTCCATGATATATGCACAAAGGTTCAACTCTCTTTCCACCAAATGCCCTTCTTCAAAGATGATTATACCTAAGAACAGCAAATTAATTCATTTATCTAAATCAATAGAAAACAGAAAGGAGTTCTTCCACTGGGAGTGTGACATCTCAGCTCAACAATAAGAAAATTCCAGAATTTCCCAAAGGAAAATTCTACTAAGTCTCTAGAATGATAAATCGGAGATAGGGATTTATATAGGTGCCAGCTCTCTCTCCATGTTGGAGTCTTCTCAATCTTGTTTTCGCTTCAGGGACCACTTCCTAAAGAGAATCTGGAACAAACTATCTCCTCTAAACTAGAAGCCAGCTTCCAGAATAAGGATCTGTCCCCTTCCAAGCATTCTCCAACTCCATCCTTCATGCAAGCATGGAGAACCAAGTAAGTAATCTCCATCAATGAAGAGTCTTATGTAAATAAGCTTAACTCTCAGGTTATACCTTAGTTTTGAAGGCAAACTATACATAATAGTTTTATGTTTTCACATATAATACCCTTTGCTAAAGGCATTGGAGCAAATGCATCTGAATTATTGACAGGATGGAACCAGAGAATAATCCCTTTTAAAGGTTTCTGGTGAGAGAGAGAGAGAGAGAGAGAGAGAGAGAGAGAGAGAGAGAGAGAGACGTACATACATACATATACATATATCCATGATAGATACATAGATGCATAGATATAGATAAATGAATTTTAAAAAATGAATGAATGAAAACTAGAATAATCCCTTTAGTAGAAAACCATCCACAGAAATAGCTACCTGCAAATGTAAGATGACTTTTATTTTAATTAAGTCATTTCCCACCCAGCTGTACTTCTTTGGGACTTCTCTGATTGACTTCTCCACTATACCCCAGGAAGCTTCTTTGTGGGATAATTTTATCTACCTGTAAGATCCCATCAGCTCTCATAATCCACCTCATTACTACTCTCTTCCTTTTTGATAAGAAAGTGAAGTCATGAACTCTGAACTCCCATTTAAGGAGAAACCACAGCTCAGATGTCTCCCCATTTCTCACCTGACTGCACAACTCAGACTTAGGAATTTTCTGACTCACTCCTCCACCATCTTCCCCTAGTCAAGTGAATCCTCTCCATCCCCTTTTCAGCTTCCCTTTGTATGTTGTCTTCTCTTATTAGATTGTAAGCCTCTTGAGGGACTATCTTTTTTGTTTTTGTATCTCTAGTGCTTAGCATAGTGCTTTAATAAATATATTAAGTTACATTTTAAAAAATAATAAAATAAAGCAGGTGTTTAATAAATATTCCTGGACTCTTAAAGACTAATGACTCATCATTGAGTTAATTTATCAATTTGATCACCAAATTCCATCAGCCTCCTACAAGATCATTCCCCTTGGGCTTCCTGTTCTGTCTCATAGAGTGTGATTCCCTGGATTACTCAACACTTCATGCATATACAGTTAGTTTTGCTTTAATATGTGTTTCAAAAATAAGTATTTGTTTGAAGGTGATTGATATATCAGGAGAACATTGTGATTATCATGAGAATTTTGAGTTTGTTTCTGTACAATTCCTTCTGAAACAATAAGAATAATGAAAAATATACTACTTGACAATAATTTACAAGTAGCAGACTTCAGGTCTATGTCATGATAGAGAGTATGGAAAAATCCATGAAGGAAGAAGAGCTGGTCTGTGCCATTCTCACTCTGACCACCCCTATAGCCATGGCATGGCCTCTGGCTCACAGGTAGGAAGTTTAACTTTTATGTGTAGCCAAGGCACAAACTATCAAAAAACATAATTGTGGACTTTAGATATTTAAAAATATAAAATAGACATCATTTTATACACTGCATAAGGTTTTGACTTTCAAGAAATGTGTCACCTCCCTGTTAATTTCCTGGGGAAGCAGCCCTGATTGCTTCAGTTCCTCATCTATCAAATGAACTGGAGAAGGAAATGGCAGACCACATCAGTATTTTTGCCAAGAAAACTCCAAATGGGGTCATTAAAAGTCAGATACTACTGAAAACAACCAAACATAGAGTGCTTTAAGATTGGCAAAACTCTGTGTAAAATTTAGAATTGCAATAAGACTTTTTGGACAGCTAGGTGGTGCAATGGCCTTTGAATCAGGAAGATTCTTCATGAGTTCAAAACTGACCTCAGGCATTTACTAGCTGTGTGACCCTAGGAAAATCACTTAACCCTGTTTGCCCCAGTTTCCTCCTCTATAAAATGAGCTATAGAAGAAAATGGCATTGATCATTCTTGCTTGTTACAAGGTTCACTTCTTTTTCTTGGTTTTTAATGGAGAGGGAAAGAGGAGAGCAATAGTAATGCCCCTCCAAAAGGATCCCTGAAACAGTTTTCAAATGAACAGAAAAGAACAAAAGGAAATTTAGAAGGAAGCAAAGGCAAGCAGAACAGCTTTGAAAATAATATGTAGAATTTGCTAAATTTAAATAAATTAATAAATTAAAATAATTTACTAAATGCTTCCTACCCACCCAAAGCAAGTGTGTATACCAGTACAAAAAGGCTATCAGTTAGAATCTTTTGTGCGTGTTCTGCTACATGCCCAAAAGTGTTCTTTTTTGATGTTTAAGTTTTAAAAAAATTTTATAGTTTCAAGATAGGTTAGCTTGAATTCCATCCAAATGTACCTGACTTCTCCTAGCTATCATGCCACTGGTTTCCTAGAGATGGGTGAAGCAACTCTGGCAAATGAAAGACAACTGGTGCTTTATGATGTCAGGGCCTCTTTGACCTCCTCCTATTTGTGCTAAAGGACCAGAGGCTCATCCTCCAGGTGTCAAAGAATACACATCTAGTTTTCTCTGCATCCCAGGACACGGTCCTCTTAGGAGTGGATGCTATTTTTCTGAATAGTCTGGATTCTGCTTTTTGTTAATCTTGCTGGGGACTCATTTAGTCTTTGAGCCTCCTTTGGTTAAAGAAGCATAAAGCTACCATCTAGAAACACAAGTTAGAATTGTACTGTGAGATTCCTGATTTTTGGAGCACTGGAAATACCCAGAGGTTTTCTACTCTTCTAGTAGTTCTTCCTGGTAAGAGGTTTTTTTTTCTGCATATGTTTAGAGATGCCTGAGTTGTTGGACAGAGGGAGGGAGGGAAGGATTGCTTAAAGGGTCAAATTGTAATATAGGTTTTTAATCTCTTTTTGTGTCATGCACCTCTTTGGAAATCTGATGAAGCCAAATTTTGATAGTATGTAGACCCCTTCTCAAAATCATGTTTTTAAATGTATAAAATAGTTCTAATATTTCTTGCCTTTTCAAGGGATAGCAGAGTGGTGGAGAGGAAGAATTTGGACCTGAAAATTAAAAAAATAAAAATTTTAAGTGCTCAAAAAAAAGATCTCCTTGGAGGAAAAAAGTTCATGCATTAGCCAAAGTACATAGGATTACAAAGGAAATCAAGTATATTGAAATACAGAATCACCCAGTTTGAGAGTTGGGTTGGACTTTGGTGGCCATCTAGTTCCAACTCACACATTGAAGGAATCCTCATGGTGACATATCCAACATATGGTCTCCAACCTCTACTTGGATCTTCATCTTACAGATTAGGAAAACTGAGGTTCGGAGAGGGTTAAGTGACTTGCTTAAAATCACATAGCTTGAAGTAGAATCAGGATTTGAACTCCAGGTCCTCCAACTCCAACATTAGTACTCTTTACATTGTATTGTTTTCAGTGGAAACAACCTAAAAGTATGAGTATTAGTGGGAGGAGAAAAAGGAGAAGGTTAGCACAGGTAATTTCACTAAATGAGAAAAATGTGCAGGAACTGAAGCTGAAAAGATTGTGTTCTATATCTCCATTTACAGTATGACTCGTTTATTAAGAGATTACAAAGGAAAGGTAATGGGACTCCTGGGGGTGGGGCTCAAGATTCAGAAGTGGGCAGTGTTATCTTTCCTTTTTTCTCTTGATTGAGTCTAAAACCTTATGTAATAATGTAAGACAGTCTTTTTTTAATTTAGTATTTCATCTTTTATTTAAATAATAGAATTTATCCATAAGTGCTCCAACCCTTCCCCACATCCCAGAAGGCATCACCAGGGAGACGTGTTTATACAAATTATGTCTTTCATGTTTCCACCTTTCAATTCATTCTCTAGAGGTCACATTCCAATTTATTGTTCAAGAATTAAATCTGTAGCTGTGTATGATATTCTCTTAGTTCTACTCATTTTACCATTCATTAATTTATTATCCTGTGTAGTTCTTTCCAAGTATTTTTTTAAATTAGCCTGCTCATTGTTTCTTATGGCATAGTAGTATTCCATAATAATCATATACCACAATTTGTTTAGTCATTCCCAATCTGATGAGCATACCATCAATTTCCAGTTCTTTGCCCCACAAAGAAAGCTGCTACAATATTTTGGAACATTTAGGTTCTTTTACTTGACATTTCATCTTAAAAGGGCTACTTATGAGGCCAAATTTTCCAATGTCAAGTCAACTTTATGTTGGAATAATTAAGGTGGTACCTCCACCAACCTTAGAGAATTCTCTTTATCATTCCTGTTCTATGCCCAAAGGGTAGTTATAGGCATTGCCTTAATAGAATGTTGCCTTCCTAATTCTCCTCTTGCATGTTTATGATTAGCCTGAATGCATGTGGAAGACTACTTGTAGTCAAGGTATGATAATGCTGGGTGTTATCTATTGTTATTCAGGGATTATGGGATATTACTTTTCTGGGATTTTTGGAGAGAGAATATTTGGGGCACTAATTCTCCCCAGTCTTTCCAGATATGGAAATGCAGATTCTATTTCCCAACAGGATAGTCTGGCTCTAAATTCATTTATGTAGAAACAATGACTGATGATTATTTATATGATAGAGACTATTCTGTACATATATTATATAGCAGAAAAACAATAAGGTTTCTGTTCCAAGAACATTAAAGGGAAATTCATTGGCAGAGATGAACACGAAATTCCATTTTTAAATAAGTTACAAGAGAAACTTATTTTCATTTTGTTGGGAAGAACCCATAGGAAAAGAGCCTTAAGATTTCCTTTTACATAAATGGTCACCAGGTTAACAATGAGTATTGGGGCTATACTGTGATGTCAGGGAAATCTCAGAGACCCAACTGGTCAAGACCATGGCATTCCTGCTATATATCTGAAAGAACCCATCTAACTTCCTCTTGTTTTTCAGGACACCATTGTCAGGAGGAATTATTTTTTAGGCAAGACTATTTTTTTCTTAGTTATTTCCTTTTACTAATACATTCTTTTAACCTCCATAAATTAGGGAGGTTGAAAGCCTTTAAATTGTACTATCTCCCATTGTCTTGATCTTGGGACATTTGAAATACCCTTCCTTTTGCTTTTCTTAAAATTCCTACTTTGGAATGGGACTCCCTTTGTGCAGAGGGCAAAGCAGGGTGAATCAATAGTATGAAAGTCTATAAGATGGAAAAATAAAATGGAGAAAGACTGGGTCATTCTACTGAATACATCTCAAAAATAATTCTGTGATATACAGTTCATTTCTAATTGAATATTTTCCATGATCTCAAAGTAAAATGCATTTCATCATCATGGAAGGAAGAATATAAGAAAAATATTTTGAGGAAGGTAAAGGGGGAGACCAGACTTGGATTTTAAGACTAGTAGAATCATTTTGCAAATAAAAAAAAATGAGTTGGTATTAAGCAACTTGTGATTTGAGGAAGCTGGGGAAAGAAACCTTCAACTAAGAATATGTTCCATGAAATCCTAGTGAGAACAAGTGAGCTATGTAGTGTTGGTACAACATGTAGAAGATCTGGGGTTCATATCCTGTCTCATACCCTGGATGAATCACGTAAATATCTCTAGCCCTCAGCTCCCTCAACTATAAAATGAGGGTCAGACAAGATGATCTTGAAAATTCTATTTTGGTTTAAAACACATTTTACAGTAAAAAAGATGATGTCAGTGGAATAGAATGTTGTCCTGAGGTGATGGCCTCCTGCTACTACCTGAATGCTGAAGCTGGGTTGAGATGTTTTTCAAAGCCAGCTTAATCCGATGTCAATCTGTGGCACAACTAAATTCTTGTCCTACCAAATTATTGATTATGATTTACCCTTGAACTAGGTGTTTGTATAGTAGAATAAGGTTATTTATTACTTACCTACTTTCTCCTTTCTCCTTTCTCCTTTCACTCCTCTTCAGCCAACTGGAAAGTGAATTTATCTAAAAATATTAACCATTCTTTGTTTGCTTTGGAAAAAAGTTTAACATAGTACTGATATGAATAAGGGCAGGACTTTTTAAAGGAAATAAGTATTACCTCACCTCAAACCTGCTTGGAATAAAAATCTTCCAGCTATTTGTGGTAGGAGTTGGTGGCTGAATATGTCTTTCCAGTGTAGCAACAAATAGATGTGACCAGGGGTAGTTCTCAGGCTTATTCTTACCTTCAGTCAGCTCTGAAAATAAAGTCAAAACAAAGGGACTTTAGGACCTAAAGATTAATTATTGGCCTGGTATATAGACTTGCCCTAAACGGATCTCCTTCTGAAAATTTATATGTGGTTGAGTTGGTTAAAACTCATACATATCTGAATTATAATGCACAGTTGTTGGTAGGTGAGTTTAATATCTTAATCTATGCATTCAGAGAAATATTTTATATGCTTTGTGTAATTTATAACAAGGATATTTTTAGCTTTGTTAACTGTAAATCCCTCCAACTGCATAATTAATGCATGTGTTCACACCATGTATAAAATCTGAAGGTTTTTCTCTTCACTCATTGCTATTTAAACATGAATATTATTAAAATTAAATATTAACTGAAAAAAATAAATAAAACATGTTCTCTATTTTTCGTTTTCTTATTCCTTATATATCCCCCTTCTCCCACCAGGTACTATGCCATCCAGTGACACTGGCCTCTTTGCCATGTTCCTCATACAGAACTCTCCATTTCCACTCTCTGGGCATTTTCTCTGACTGGCCTCCATACCAGGAATTCTCTTTCTTCAACTCTGCTTTATGGCTTCCTTCAAATTTCAGCTAAAATCCTACTTTCTCTAGGAAAACTTCTGATCTTCCTTAATTCTAACACCTCCCTTCTGCTGATTATCTCCAATTTATCTTGTCTATATCTTGTTTGCACATAGTTGTGTCTGTGTTTGTCTCCCTCATTAGATTGTAAGCTTCCTGAGGGAAAGGATCTTCTTTTACCTTTCTTTGTAATACCAGGCCTTAGCACAGAGCCCTAGCACATGTAGTTAATTAATAAATGTTCATTGGCTAATCAACCCTTGGAGTTTCATCCTTTTCGTTTATGACTTCAATTCCCCATGGAATTGCCCCCATGGAAGTATAGTAATTCTATTCTTTTCTTAGTCCTTTAAATCCTTAAATAAATGAATTTCTCCTTTTTTATCATCATGCATAATAGTGAAAACACTGGTCTAAAAATAGGACTTGAGTTCCTGTTCATGTGCCCTTGGGAAGTACTCAAGTGCTCTGAACCCCAGTGTCCTAGAATAGAGTTCTAGCCCTACACCTTTGGGCAAATCACTTAACCCCATCTGTCTTATTCAGACCATAAAATGACCATATCTGTACCCTCTGAATTACAGAGTTGTTGATAGGAAAAGAAACCCTGTCTTCAGAAATCATGTGGGCTTCCTGTGAGTATCAAATGAAACACTATTAATAGTTAATAATAGCTAGCATTTATATAGTACCAACCATAAATATTGGGCAGCTAGGGGGCATTATGGATAGAATGCCAGGCCTAGTCAGGAAGACTCATCTTCCTGAGTTCAAATCTGGCTTCAAACACTTACTAGCTGTTTTATCCTAAAAACATCATTTAACTGTTTGCCTCAATTTCCTCAGCTGTATGGGGGCAGCAAGGTAACTCAGTGGATTGAGAACCAGGCCTAGAGACAGGAGGTCCTAGGTTCAAATCTGGCCTCAGACACTTCCTAGCTGTGTGACCCTGGGCAAGTCACTTAACCCCCATTGCCTAGTCCTTACCACTCTTCTGCCTTGTAAGGGTTTAAAAAAAAAAAATTCCTCATCTGTAAAATGAGCTGAAGAAGGAAATGACAAACTACTCCAGAAAATTTGCCAAGAAAACCTCCAATGGCTTCACAAGGAGTCAGACACAATTGAAATGACTCAACAACAACTATAAGCATTTTATTTGATCCTCTCAACGACACCGTGAAGTAGTTAATATTATTATCCCCATTTTGTAGTTGATAAAACTGAGGCAAACAGAGGTAAGCAATTTGTTCAAAGTTTGTTATTTTCATAGTTTAGTTCAATCATGTCTGATTCTTTGTGACCTCCACGTGGGGTTTTCTTGACAAAGATACTGGAGGGGTCTGTCATTTCCTTCCCTAGTGGATTAAAGCAAACAGAGGTGATGTGGGTTACCCAGCTAGTAAGTGTCTGAGGCTAGATTTGAATGCAGGTCTTCCTGACTTCCGGCCTAGGGGCTCTCTACCAAAGCCCTAGACTGAGCTACCTAGCTTTCACACAATATGTATGAAAATGTGAGATACTACTAAGATGATATCTTGCCCATTCAATTAACCATTGCTCCCTTTCCCACACACCTTGTACATTTACTATTTCTGTTTCATTACTAATACATTCCTTTTATCCGCAGACTTGATCCAGTTCCCTCAGAAAAGCCTTGTCACCAGGCCAAGTCAGTAGTGTTTCCCTGTCCCCCTCACTGGATTTCACCATTTTGAGAAAAAGACCACATGAGTGAGCAAATGTCCCACCTGCACCACCATGCTAGAATCACTCCAAAATCCTCACTACATGCTTACTACTATCAGAATGAACTTGTGTCCTCCCCATGGCTCAAACATCTGGCAGCAGCTAGACAACTGTCTCAGATTTTTCCCAGGGCAAAGGCTATACCTTTACCTCACCTTCATCACCAGAATATGGCTAAAGTCTCCTCAAGCTGCAAATTCCAGAAAGTCACCTCAGTCTTGTTCTTGCACAATAGGCATGACATCAAGGCTAAAGTAGCCTTGAAATCCTTCAGCCAATATGTCATACCTCCTCTTGGCTCCAAACACCAACCTGAATTTCCATTGGCCCAGGACCACCTTACCAAGACTTTCCATTTGATTGTAAATCTACAACCCTGTAACCAACAACTCCCATCTCCAGTATTTTCTGGTGACAAGGCTAAGCATTCTCCATTGCTGGGCCATGGGCCCCTGACTGAAGAAAGAATATATCTTGGCTTCCAGGGCAAGGACATACCATCTGTTATCTCAGTGAGCCAGGTTAAAGTTGCAAGGAGGTCCCAGCACTCACTCAAGGTTACAACTGCTACTGTTTTAGAATGTTTTGAGCTGAGACATACAGGCACCATTATACTATCCTCACTTTGTCTTAGCCACTGTTCCAGGGCCACAGCATTGAAAACACTAGACCTGGACCACTGGGTCCAAGCAAAATCTCCCAAGATGTCATATCCTAACCTCCACCTCAGGGAAACAACATCAGTATTAAGATGCCTTGAGCACCATTCCAGGCCCTTGGCTGCATATTCATTACACCTGAATCAGAGAACTAGAACACTCTCTCTATACTCACCCTGTCCCAAACATTGGGTTAAAGGTACAAATTTGGCATCACCAGATTCAAATCTTCAGGCCAGAACAAGATTTGGCCCATCACAAAGCTTTAAATCATGGGTCCAGGGATCAGCTAGTCACTGGGCCATGGCTACCTTTGTGCCCTTCCCATTATATCACCAAATGGCTGATATTCCAGTCAAACAGATATTATCCAAACCCACCCCTAGTCATCAAGCCACATGTCCACTCAGGTCTGAACATCAGGCGAAGCACATGACAGTCACCTATACCCAGGACTTGATCCAGCAAAAACAAGATCACTATGAAGTGATGCCACAAGATCTAGATTATCAGGAAAAAATGCTAAAAATACAGGCTTACTGGAAAACACCACCCCCACTGTACATGAAACACAATTATATTGCTCCACCTGACTATGTACAGAGAATAGCTCCACTTAGTCCTAGGCATCAGGGGGAAAAGGGACCTGTCCCCAAAGTCCAGGTCCTACTCCAACCAGAACTAGATGACTTGGAAACAGTATCACTAGGACCAGATCACAAGGCCAAGATTCTATATTCCACAGGCCAAGATCAACAGGCAACACTTTTACAGGGTGTAATAGACCATCAGAATATAACTCTATCTGGTCCCAAACACCAGGTCACACCACTACCCAGTGATGATCACTGTGCTAAAGATATAGCAGTAGAGTCCAGTGGTCAAGTCAAATTCCATCAAGAACTAGATGAATGGGAACCACTTTTACAAAGAGGACTTAACCACTTGTCTTCACCTCCAGCCAACAATGCTCAGGGTACCCCAGAAAACCCAAGTGCACACATCATAGTCAAAGAACTATATAGTTGGGACCCATTTTGGACAGCAGGACTAGACCACCAAGCTACATGTCTACCTGGAATTGACCATCAAACCCTGGATATACCAGCAAACCACAGTGCTCAGGTCTTATTCAGTCAAAAAGTAGATAAGCAAGAATCATTTTGGACACAAGGACTAAACAATCAGTCAACACCTCCACCAAATAATGACCACCAAACCCAGGATATACCAGCAAACCACAGTGCCCAGGTCATATTCAGTCAAAAAGTAGATGAGCAAGAAACATTTTGGACACAAGGACTAAACCATCAGTCAACACCTCCACCAAATAATGACCACCAAGCCCAGCATACCCCAGAAGACTCTAGTGTACATATTACATTTGAACAAGAACCAGATGACCAGAGCATATTTTGCACAACAGAGCTAGATCACCAAACTACACTTTCACCTGGCAATGAAAAGGAGGCCCAGGAAATACCAGACTCTAATTTAAAGGTCTCACTTCAACAAGAAACAGATGAATTTTGGCCAACAGAAATAGATAAGCAAGGCACAATTCTAACAGATCAAGTTTACTCAGCAATACCCACATTGGATCTAAAATACCACAACATAACCTCACCAAAAACTTATGAGGCCACAACTCCATCAAGTCATGACGACCAGGCTTCAGATGTATCAGGCCTCAGGGTCCACACCACATTCCAACAAGAATTAGGTGAAAGAGAAACATTTTGGCCAACAGTAGTAGATAAGCAGGACACAACTCTAATGGATGAGGTTTACTGGGCAACATCCCCACGGGACATAAAATACCAAAACAAAACTTCACTTGATCCCCAATGTGAACACATACCTTCACCCAGTCATCGTGACCAGGCTTCAGACGTATCTGACCTCAATGCCCAGGTCACACTCCAGCAAGAAGTAGGTGGAAAGGAAAAATTTCAGCCGTTAAAATTTGACAAGCAGACCTCAACTCTAACAGAACATATTTACTGGACAACATGCTCATGGGACATAAAATGCCAAGACAAAACTTTACCTGATCTTTGTCATGGGACCACACCTATACACAACCATGATAACCAGGCTTCAGATACATCAGATCTCAATGCCCAGGACACACTCCAAAAAGAAACAAGTGAAAGGGAAACATTTTGGCCAACCAAAGTAGACAGACAGGACACAGTGGCTCTAATGGATGAAGTTTACTGGGCAACACCCACATTGAATCTAAAGTATCAACACAGAACTTCACCTGACCCTCACCACAAGGCCACACCTCCATCCAGCCATGAAGACCAGGCTTCAGATGTATCAGACTTCAATGACCAGGCTATCCTAGATCAAGAAATAGATAAATGGGAAGCATTTGGGGCAAGAGAACTTGTCAAATGGGCCACAACTCCAAAACAACAGGTTTATTGGGCAACATCCCCATGTGACATAAAACACCAAGGCTTCAAAACTTCAACTAACCCTCACCATGAGGCCACACCACTACCCAGCCATGGTGACCAGGCTTCACATTTATTAAACCTTAACACCCAGGCCACATTCCAACAAGAACAAGGTAAAAGGGAACCATTTTGGCAAATAAAATTTGATAAGCCGGCCACAACTGTGACAGAACATGTTTACTGGACAACATCCCCAGGGGACATAAAACACCAAGACAAAACTTCACTTGACCCTCAATGTGAGCACATACCTTCACCCAGCCATGGTGATCAAGCTTCAGCTATGTCAGACCTCAATGCCCAGGCCACACTCCAACAAGAAATAGGTAAAAGGGAAATATTTTGGCCAACCAAAGTAGACAAACAGGACACAGTGGCTCTAATGGATGAGGTTTACTGGGCAACACCCACATTGAATCTAAAATATCATTGCAGAACTTCACCTCATCTTCACCATGAGGCCATACCTCCACCCAGCCATGAAGACCAAGCTTCAGATGTATCAGACTTCAATGACCAGGCTACACTAGATCAAGAAATAGATGAATGGGAAGCATTTGGGGAAACAGAACTTGTCAAATGGGCCACAACTCCAAAACAACAGGTTTACTGGGCAACAACCCGATGTGACATAAAATACCAAGGCAGAACTTCAACTAACCCTCACCATGAGGCCATACCTCTCCCCAGCCATGGTGACCAGGCTTCAGATGTATCAAACCTTAACACCCAGGCCACATTCCAACAAGAACAAGGTAAAAGGGAACCATTTTGGCAAATAAAATTTGATAAGCCGGCCACAACTGTGACAGAACATGTTTACTGGACAACATCCCCAGGGGACATAAAACACCAAGACAAAACTTCACTTGACCCTCAATGTGAGCACATACCTTCACCCAGCCATGGTGATCAAGCTTCAGCTATGTCAGATCTCAATGCCCAGGCCACATTCCAACAAGAAATAGGTAAAAGGGAAATAGTTTGGCCAACCAAAGTAGACAAACAGGACACAGTGGCTCTAATGGATGAAGTTTACTGGGCAGAGCCCACATTGAATCTAAAATATCAACACAGAACTTCACCTGACCCTCACCACAAGGCCACACCTCCACCCAACCATAAAGACCAGGCTTCAGATGTATCAGACTTCAATGACCAGGCTATACTAGATCAAGAAATAGATAAATGGGAAACATTTGGGGCAAGAGAACTTGTCAAACAGGCCACAACTCCAAAACAACAGGTTTACTGGGCAACATCCCCATGTGACACAAAACACCAAGGCAGAACTTCAACTAACCCTCACCATGAGGCCATACTTTTACCCAGCCCTGATGACCAGGCTTCAAGCCTTAATATCCAGGCCACATTCCAACAAGAACAAGGTAAAAGGGAACCATTTTGGC
>NW_025340699.1:0-4215 GCF_016433145.1 Gracilinanus agilis | reverse complement strand
CTAAATGTTCTTCCCATCTTCTGCTTTCTAGGTCTTTTACCATATTGCTGAGCTTCTTCTGGATGTCCTCTAGTTCATTATTATTTCTGTGATGCTCAGATATTCCTAGTTCAATTAGTTGATTTTCTGTTACTTAAGACCTTTTATTTTTATTTTATTTTTGTTTTGTTTTGTTTTAGTGTTTTTAATAGTGTTTTTAATCCTGTTGATTTTTAGACAATGAAAACTCTCAAGCTTGTTTTCCATGGAATTTCAATCTACAGATCCTGTGCAACTTACTTTTCTTGAGCCTAAAACGAGGAACCTTACATTCATTTATTCAAGAGATATCTATTGACTATATAAAGCACTTTTCTAGATACCTTATTCTTGTTAAGCAATTGAGATGTTCTAATTTGTCACATGACATGTTAGTCAACCCTATCAGCTGTTGTCACCTGCAAACTGGATAAGCATCCTATATATTCACCCAGGACTTTTATAGAAATAATGATCTCATGGCCAAGATAGAGTCCTGAGGCATCAACGAGGATAATGCTTAATTAATCTCTTTGGATGTGGTTCAACAAAATCTCAATCTACATAATGGCAATATATCTTCCAATGTACATTATTTTATCAAGTACATAAAGAAAGTGTGAGAAACTACCAGATGTTTTATTAAGATATGGATATTTTATGTCAGATTCTGATTCAACCAATCTAATAATTCTAAAATTTATTTGAAATTATTAATTTCCATTTTCATTTTAAACCTTGTGTCAATGTTAGAGTTGATCTGTTTCATGTATAATCTTTCTGGATAGTATTCTGTTACATAAGAGCATTAGAAATATTTTTCCCTCAATCTCCCAGTATCTCTTCATGCTTGTTTATTTAACTCTTGAAAGAATTCTTCATGAAGCATTATTTTTTCATAAGATTATGCTGATGCATAGAAAAGTTAAAAACTCACAAAACTTTCATTATTGCCCTTGGAGGAATGACATAAAAAAATTCTTAACATCTTGGCCTTAGGAGCAAAATTTTAAAATTATTTTTAATGATACTTAAGAGATGCAGTTTTACACATTATTGAAATAACATCAGAAAATTAGTTTCTATCTAACTTGGGAATTAAGTATATTATTAATTATTCATATTATCTTAAATCCTTTGCCTTTTTCTCATCAAAAGAGGCCTGTGATTTAGCTATGAAAGCTGGAGGAAGGCTTAGAAAAGATAATATAAAGTACTTTGAAGTTTTCCGAATGTTTTTCTCAAGATAGTCCAGTGAAGCTATTTTTATCATTTCTACTATTTTAGAGATGAGGAAAATGAGGATTACAGAGATCTTCTATAAGGGCATATAACTTAGATGACAGTTTTGATACACAAACCTATGTTTTCTGACTACATATTCTTTGCTTTTACTCTTTCACTATTTTCCTTTAGACAGAAGCTTGTTTTCTAACAATCGGTAAGCATTTTCAACGTGCCTATTATGTGACAGGCATTGCGCCAGATGGTGGGAATATAAATATGAAAATGGAATAGTTCCTGGCCCTTAGAAACTCAAATTCTGTTGTGACAAACATCATGTACCATAATTGAATACAAAATATACAATAGCAAAACTGAGAATGTTAGGAAGAACTTGATGTAAAAATGTCTCAGTAAATGCATGCGTTGCATTCCATATCCAAAAATAAGTGATTTTGACTTATCTGTCTTTGTATCTTGAATTTTTCACTTATTTATCATTTTACAAAATAAAAAACATGGAATTTTTTGAGAAATGAAAATGAAGCTATTCACTGCAATAGCACAGAAAGACAAGACAATAAAGAAAAAGTTAAGAAAGTACAGATACTAAAAACTGCATTAGGGGGCTGGCCCCTGGGGCTCAGTTCTGGGAGGATATTTTAGTGAGTCTGCTTCTGTCAGTGATGCCATGGCATAGAAAGACTTGGCTCTGCATTTCAGAATGTGTGCAGGAATTATAGGGTTACTTTTGGTGTGTTTGCTCTATGGTAAAAAAGAGTTTGTTGACTGACTACCAGGCCATAAGTAAGTGCATGCTATAGACACTAATGGGTCAAATCACCAAGAAAGTTGGTGGCTAAGGCAAGGATTGTGTAAACCTCCTGGTAGGGAGAGAGAGGATGTAGACACTAAAGACCACACCAATGCAACTATCAATAATATGTAAATGAGTCTTGATTGATGACACTTGTTAAAACCAATGGAAATGTGCTTTGGCTAGGGAGGCGGGGTGAAGGGGGGAGAAATGAAGGGGAAAGTAAAAACATGAATCATGTCACCATGGAAAATTTTTCTAAAAAAATAAAGTATTTAAATCTAAAAAAAAAAAGAGTGGAGTGCAGTTCAGTGCAGGCAGAACGCCAGTAAGCCAGTGTAGGCCTTGGGTAGACTGAGTCAGCAGGATTGTCTTCTGGAGCTCTCAGCCCCAAAGATGGTAAGAGGTCTGCACAACTGGTCAGATTACAGGGGACCCTTTGCGAGCATTGAATGCAGGTCTTTGTGGCATTGCCCATTTAAGAATCTGGGTTACAGACTTGGTTAAATTCCCAGGATAAGGAGGAATGGTAGCACATTGAGATCATAGCCCTGGGGAGTGGGGACCCAAGCCACAGTTCCAGGGGAGAAAAGAGTACTTGTGGTCACTCACAGACCAGAGCAAGAGAGCAGTGATCATACCTCTTTTTAAATCGTATTACCTTGGAAGAACTGAAAACTTACAGGGCCCCCAAAACTAGTTCTGCAAACAGTAGCATGTAAAACCTGAAGGTTGGGACAATACGCCCTTTACCTCAAAAGCAGAGTCCAACTTTATCTTAAACATCAAGTAATAGGTTGAACAATTGGAAAATAAGGCTCAGAAACCAAATGAACTGATAAGCAAATTGAACACCAGAAATGACCAGATTGAAAAGGAAAACCAGTCCCTAAAGGCTAGAATTGAGCAATTAGAAGCTAATGATCTCTCAAGACAGCAAGGACAAATAAAACAAAGTCAAAAGACTGAAAAAATAGAAGGAAACATGAAATATCCCAATGAGAAAGTGACAGACCAAGAAAACAGGTCTAGAAGACAAAATATGAGAATCATTGGTCTTCCTGAAAAAGCAGAAATTAATAGAAATTTGGACTCCATACTAAAAGAAATTATTCAGTAAAATTGTCCTGAAGTTCTACAACAAGAAGGAAATATGGACATTGAAAGGATCCATATATCACCCTCTACACTAGACCCAGAAAAGACAACGCCCAGGAATATAATAGCCAAATTCAAGAGCTTCCAAGTAAAAGAAAAAATTATACAAGGAGGGGCAGCTGGGTAGCTCAGTGGATTGAGAGCCGGGCCTAGAGATGGGAGGTCCTAGGTTCAAATCCGGCCTCAGACACTTCCCACCTGCGTGACCCTGGGCAGGTCACTTGACCTCCATTGCCTACCCTTACCAATCTTCCATCCTATAAGTCAATACACAGAAGTTGAGGGTTTAAAATTTTAAAAAAAATTATACAAGGAGGCAGAAAGAGACAATTCAAATATCAAGGAACACCAATCAGGATCACACAGGATATGGCAGCCTCCATGCTAAAAGACCGCAGAGCTTGGAATATGATATTCAGAAAGGCAAGAGAACTGGGTCTACAACCAAGGATGACCTACCCATCAAAACTAACTATATACATCTAGGGGAAAGTATGGGCATTCAAGAAGATAGAAGATTTCCTAGTATTTGCACAGAAAAGACCAGGACTAAATGGAAAGTTCAATATCCAACCAGAAAAATCAAGAGAAACATGAAAAGGTAAATAAGAAACAGAGGTGAAAGAAAGAAAACTCATATTTTTTTAAATTTGCCTCTTTAAGGGCTTCAATATGATCTAATTATTGGTATTCCTATGTGGAGAAATGTTATGTATAATTCTCTTTAAGGAATTCTATTCACTATTATAGTATTCACTATTATAGCAATTAGAAGAATTATTCATAGGGAGAGGTTGGAATACTAAATGGTCTAAGATGATATGGGGGTGGTAAAGAGGGAGGTGAATAGTAGAGGACACCAAAAGAATCTTGAATGAATAAGAAAAATAGGATATTCTATTACACACAAAGAGGGCATGGGAAGGGGAAGGGATGAAAACTATTATAAGAAGGAGAGTAAGAGAGCATTAAGAGGTAATATTTAAACCTTACTCTCA
>NW_025340698.1:0-9327 GCF_016433145.1 Gracilinanus agilis | reverse complement strand
GCAGTCTTTGGGGCTGCTTCCACAGCCACGCTCAGGTCTGTACCGGGTCCTCACTGGAGGTCCAAGCCTGGGCTGGAGATCGTTATTCAAGCCTAGGGCACTGCCTTTGCCTGTGCTGATGCTCATAGGGCCCTGCTTTCACCCCCAGCAGAAGGTAGTGAAAATCCGTGGGCTGGAGATCTTTATTCACCCCTGAGGCGATGCCTTCAGTGCTTGGGAAAGGCCGCGTTTTTAGGGGCCTTTGTTCCGGCTGGAGGCGGTGCCTTCACCCACGTGGGCGCTCAGGGAAAGTCCCAGCCACTTGGGGTCCCTCGTCTTGCAGCGCACAGGTACAGGCTCAGGGGCTGCCAGTGATTATCTGGTTGCCCCAGTCCTGTTTACCGGCTTGTGCGGTGTGGGGGGTGGGGGAGGGGCTTCTTCCTCTCGTGTTTTAGTGAGAGCTGTTTCACCCCTTTAAAGTGTGGAAATGCCCCGATTCTGCGTACCTTCAATGCTGTGCCCTGTTGTGAGGTTCCTTCGTTCCTCTGGACTCGTTTTTATTTCCCCTTGAGGGGTCCTGTGTGGTTCGGTCAGGAGAGATCGAGCAGCTGCTCCTTACTCTGCCGCCATCTTAACCGGAAGCCTTGGGGTCTTAAGTCTTGCTGCTCTCAGAAGCAGGCCCTGGAGCTGCCAATGATTTAATGGGTGCCCCAAACTTGCTCTAATTCTTTTGCACTGGCTTTGGCACTGTAGGTGGTGTGGGATGGGGGAGGGGGTTGCTCAACTTGCGTTTTAGTGAGAGCTGTTTCACCCCTTTATAGCATGGAAATGGCCCGAACCCACGTACCTTCAACACTGCGCCCTGTTGTCGGGTCCCTTCGTTCGTCTGGATTTGTTTTTATGTCCCCTTGAGGAGTCCTATATGTTTCAGTTAGGAGAGGTTAAGCCGCTGCTTTTTACTCTGCCGCCATCTTAACCAAGAAGTCCACAAGTACAATAATTTAAATAGTCACATAGGAAAAAAAAATTGCTACTGAGAAAAGGAATTTTCCTTGCTTCAAAAAAACTTAGAATTTCTAGCAAACTTATTAACCCCTTCCTTACAGTAAATTTAGAACCTAAGGGGTAATTAGCAGCCTCATTGAATTATGATGTGATGTAGACAATAATGTTGCAAGCAAAGCTGATACAAATATTGGGTTTCAATAAAATTGTTATTGAATGTTATCAAAACATGTACCTTACTTTGTGAAAACTGAAAACATATGTTCAAATGTAAAATATGTGTAAAAGGTATTTGTTAAAAATAGATCATGCCTATTTGCAATAATATATGATTTGTATTGTGAACTAAAGTTTAAAGTAAGCTGACTATCACAATAAGTTAAGTGAATAACCAACCCCTGCCTTAACCCTCTCTAATCAAGATAACATTAATGAAAACTTAATTCCAAGCAAAGCTGTTAACTCTTTTTCTGTATTATTGGAAAGAATTACTAGATAATTTATAAATTGAGAATTTGTTGAAAAGAAAATTTGTTTATCATATTTTGTAATATTATTTTTTTTCATTGTGTATGTAAATCTTGGAAACCTTTCAAATGCTATTGGTAATAATTACTGTTTAAGGCAAAAGTCATTGGATTTGCAACTGATATTACTCATTTATGGATTATTGATCTGGAGTCACCATTCAAAAGAAAGATATCATTGATAAATAATCCTTCACTCTTACCTGAAGTCAAACAATGTTATACTCCCTTCCCTCCTTTTGTCATATTCAAAGCGAAGTAACATAATAATTGAAGCCCCAGAAATTTTAATGTAAAGCAAGCCAATATGTTCCACTGTTTACTAAAGAAACTGTACCCATCCCAACTGTTGTTTCAATGAAAGTTTGTTTGAATCTCTTGTACATTAATTTATTTGTATAATTTTTGAACATCAATTGGATTAACTAATTACAGATACAAAGAAACAAATAATACCCCAGAATTATAATTTGGGGATCAAGATTTTGTTTTATTCATACAGGAAATGGATCTCATTTTTGGGTAAAAGACATTTCACTAAATCTAAACTATATATATAATTTTGATTTTTAAAACATTTTTTAACTTAAAAAACATTGTATTTTTCCCTGAATTTTAAATTTTCTTATTGCTTTTCCTTTTAATTTTTTATATATAGAATAATTGACTTTTTAAACTTTTTCTCATTTTTGTACTTAAATTACATATTATCAATATTAATCCTTTTTGATTTTACAGTAATATAAATTTAATATTAATGCATACCCACAAAGCCTTAGTCTATAGAAACCTGCCATGAATTGGTAAATATTATGGGACTATAATTAATGATTCTGTCTAATTCCAGGAGAAGGGAAAAAAGAGCCACAAGGTTAAGTAGACCACCCAGTCCAATGGGATTGGTGAGAAACTGCACAATGCCTAGCACCACAAGGTCAAAAAAGACCATACCAATCCAAAAAGGATTGACAAAACTTTCTCATGCCAATACTGTAGATTTAAACTTAGCGATTGGGTTCGGGGTTGCAGCTTTTCTAATATGTTAGAGGCTGGACTTCCTTGAGCTTCATCCTAGTTAATTACCAAAGATTGGCCATCATCCTGTTTCAAGTGCAGGCAAATCATACCAGGAAAAGACACTTCCCTTTCTCACAAAAAATTTGGTTGTTTTCTTTCTCTTATAAGTGTGGGTAACTTTCTATAGTCCTGGCTTCTAAATGAGTGATTGCACTATTGCTTAAATCACTTTACTTGGGCCTTGATTCAAGGACCTGCTATACGTTTATTTTTCCCTACATTTTTTTCACATAAGACTTTGATATTTTGCATTTCATTCACAACTTATTTTTTTCTCTCTTTTATTAGGATTTTTTTTTATTTTTTAAATTCCTTTTGACAATTGATTCATACAACCCAAAAACTCAGCCATGTATCCTTAACTGATCTGGATATTTGCCTTACCCCTCTTCAGAGGAGAATGTATGTTTTATAATCTATAATGTAAAGTTTAAATTCTTTTGAGAGTAATTTCAGGATAAGAAATTTGCCATCTCCCCAGAATTCAGACAATAAACCTGTTTGGAGAAGACACCATGAAGATGCCTACAGAGACCTACACTGCATCAAAAAGATCCAAAAATGAACTTTGGGGTGCAATTGATTGAACTATGGGGAGTTGAATGCATTTGTTTTGAATGTACACTCTTGTGCCAAAGGGGACTGCCCCCTAATTGGCTTTTTGTCAATGCGCCTAGCAATCATTGGATCATTGTTTTTGTCCTCTTTTCTTTTCATCCCCAAATTTGTGTAACTTAAAAGTTTCCCTTGGCCCTCATAAGAGAAATTCACATAGCCTAACAGGTGGATGCCTTTTTCAATTTAAAAGAAAAGGGAAAATATGTGGGAAGCCAATAAGAGAATAGATAAAAATCTGAGACTCCTCTTTTAACCCCTTTTGTGATCCTTGTGATTTCTTGTTGAAAAGTATTGAAAAACTTATTGAAAAACTTTAAGTTCTTATCACACCTGAATTTAAAGGGTTAACACTATTAACACAGCAAGGAATGCTGCTGCCTGGTATAGCCAAGGCCAAAATCTTAGAGGGGGCAATTTGACCCTGAGAGGGATACTCCCCAACTTGGCTTTCTGATAAGAACCTAGTCAAAATTCAGCCTTGGCCTTGGTCTATTCTAAAGCCAATGTTTTGTGTTTTGATGTGACATAATTTGTAACTTCCGCACATCTGCAAAGTTCGGGGGGGGGGTTCTTTTGTGTGAAATGAGTCTTGAAATATATATATAATAAACTCCATGCTCCTGGAGCCAGAGCTGGAAGCATGAGCTAAAAGACAACTTCCTTGTTTCTTCCTTCTTTCCTTATCAACTAAACTGTCCTCATCAGATTATCAGAGATGATAAAGAGATCTCCACAGCTTCTTTTTGAGTTCTGAGGAGATTCACCAGCTGCTCATCTTCACCACGAGGTACACTGAGACCCTCACTTCTGCTACCTTCAAGGAGGAATGAAATTGGCTTCTCCAAGTGGCACTGAGACTTGCTCAAGATTAGATATCAGACATCCTGTGGTGATAAAGCCTTGTGAGAGACTGGTGATTAATGACCACAGAGGAGATAGAAGTTTAGGAAATCAGAAATTTGGTCTGCCTCGAGCAACTTAGCCACTGAACTAAAAAAACAGAGAAAACCAGAGCAGGGTATGAGCATTGTGAGGTACTGCTACCAGGCCTGCAGGATAGAAGACTAGTATTGAGCTGGAACCAGTTCTGTCCTCATTGAAGTCACTTCTTGCAAGGACTGAGGCCAATGAAAAGTGAATTCCCCAGAGTGGGAAGAGGCAGAGTCCCAGTCTATAGGGGAATTTGCCATCAAAAGCAATTAGAAACTGAATGATAAGAGTAATAAAGTAAAAAGACTAAAATTACCAAAACATTTCTACATTAGCTGTGTTGGGAGGGAAAGGAGGTAAGAAAAATAATGAAAGTGAAAAACTATCCTTCAATCTGCACTCAAGAGTTCATCAATTGTCTCTCTCTGGAGGAAAAAAGCATTTTTCTTTTTTTTTTAATTAATAAAATTTCCCTTCAAGTCTCTCAGCCCATCCCTCCCCTCTCTGTATCATAGAAAGTGTTAACTTTGAAAAAACACAGAACTATTAAATAGTCAGAAAAACCACTCTTTAAGGAAAAGGGAGATAAGACTGATTAGGCCTCCACTCAGAGCTGTGCACTACATGCCCTATGCAGACTGAGGATTGAACACTGCTTGCTCTGGTCCCTGACCCCCTGGGGGTGCCATGGAGCTACATGATGACTCCTTGGAACAAAAGAAATTGAAGAACTTGTGTACCATTTGGGAAGATCCAGGAGCTGGGAAAGATGACTGACATTATACTGGTAAGGATGGGATTTACAATCAAGCTTGGGAAAGGAATCCTAGCCACAGGCTAGGGTGTAAGGGAAGGGGCTACTTACAACGGATACTAAAGGATGGTCCTTGCCCAGGTGTGTCTTCCTGGGAAAGGGTCTCTGATATGATGAGGAAGACTACCTAAGACAAAAGAATATTTAGCATTTACCCTAGGGGCCATTATTCATTCTGCAACTGCTAGTCTGAGATTCCCTTCTGGGTGGATTCTCATGGGAACAGGGAACAAGCACAAGCTTTGGGGTCTCCAACTTACAAGCTATTCCTAAAACTTGGGGTTCATCATATTTCACCATGCCACAAGTTTGGGGTCATTAAATTCCACGTCAACAAAGGCATCATGGAGACATACATATTGATATCTATAGATGTATCTTTAACATTAGACAGGTACAGAGTTATATCTATATCAATATATATTTAGAGAGAAAATTATTGAACTCTGAGTGCAGATTGAAGCAATTTTTTCAAATTATTTTCATTTTTTATCAACATACCTTATATGGAAATATGTTGAAGTAGACTAAATAGGTTAAAGAATAAAGTAGAATTGAAGTAGATTGATCCATTCCTGCATTATTTAAGAAACTGACTCAGGCCCTCCAGGTGGGCAAACAACCTAGGCAAGTGAAGGGTCAGAGTCATAAATTCCCCCTGCAAATATCAAAAGGACACTGGTACAAACAAATGGGTCAGGATGGAATACAAGGTAAACACTCATAGTTAACTGGGGATGAGTGTTTAGGTACAAACAAATAGGTCAGGATAGAATGTAGGGTAAACATATAGCTAACTAAGGTTGAGTGTTTAAGTATATGTGAAGAGCAAATATCCTAAATATCATCCACTTATCACAACTGATGCTCTGCGATGAGTTTTGTCTTGACAAATTGTCGACATGGAATCTAGAGTTCCCAAACTTGTAGCTTAGTGAGGTATGATGAACCCCAAGTTTAGAAATAGTTTGTAGGTTGGAGACCCCCAAAGCTTGTGCTTGTTCCCTGTTCCCCTGAGAATCCACCCTGAAGGGAATCTCAGGCTGGCAGTTGCAGACTGAATAATGGACCCCAGGGTAAATGCTAAATACCCTTTTGTCCTAGGTAGTCTTCCCCATTGTATCAGAGACCCTTTCCCGGAAGACTACCTGGGCAGGGACCATTCCTTTAGTATCCATTGTGCAAGCAGTCCCTTTCCCCTACACCCTAGCCTCTAGCTATGATCCCTTTCTCTAGCTTGATTGTATCCTGTCAGTATAATGTCAATCATCTCTCCCAGCCCCTAGATCTTCCCAAATGGTATGTAAGTTCCCCAATTTCCTTTGTTCCTAGGAGTGGTCATCTAGCGGGTGTCACTCCCAGGGGGATCAGGGAGCAGAGCGAAGCAGTGTTCATTTAGACTCTGCACAAGGCGCAGCTCTGCAAAAGAGGCCAGGTAGCCCTCATCCCCCTTTCCCTTGATTAAAGAGTGGTTTTATGACTATTTAATAGTTCTGCGTTTTTCTAAGTTAACAAAATAAAAACCTGAATGTGAGAGGATAGCCTTGCATCTTGTATCCTATATAAGGTGCCTTGTCATGATAATCTAGACACAGCTTCCACTAGGGAAGGTTGTCCCAGCTGGTAGATTTCTTTTTCTTTTCTTTTTTAATCAATAAATGATGGTTCTAATTATTTAATTTCTGGGTGTCTGGACTAGTGTTATGAAGTACCCCACTTCAATGTCTTGCATAACTTCACATGTGCTATTGGTATCATGTTGCTTGTCTTTCTCACTGAGTGCATGAGGAGTCTGAGAGAGGGAGAGAAGTTGGAACCTAAAGTAAAAAAAAAAAATCAATTAAATTTTTACTTCTAGCTTCTCCAGTTAGGTTATGATGTGATCTTTTATATCGAAATCATATATCCACTTAGAGTTTATCGTTGTATTATATGTGAAGCATTGGTCTAAACACAATTTCTAATAGACTACTGTGTGCAGTTTTCTCAGAAGTTTTTTTTTTTTTTTTTTTTTTTTTGTCAAATACTGAGTCTTTTCCCCAGTAACTAGGGTCTTTAGGTTTGTCGACGTAGAATCTAGAGACCCCAAACTTGTGGCGTAGTGAAATCGGATGAATCCCAAGTTTTAGGAATAGCTTGTAGGCTGGAGACTCTCAAAGCTTGTGCTTGTTCCATCTTCCCTGTTCCCATGAGAATCCACCCAGAAGGGAATCTCAGGCTAGGAGTTTCAGACTGAATAATGGACCCTTGGTAAATGCTAAATATCCTTTTGTCTTAGGTAGTCTTCCCCATAGTATCAGAGATCCTTCCCAGGAAGACACACCTGGGCAGGGACCATTCCTTTAGAATCCATTGTAAGTACCCCCTTCCCTTACACCCTAGCCTCTAGCTAGGATTCCTTTCCCAAGCTTGATTGTATCCTGTCAGTATGATAATGTCAATCATCTTTCCCAGCCCCTGGATCTTCCCAAATGGTATATAAGTTCCCCAATTTCTTTTGTTCTGAGGAGTCTTCATCTAGCGTGGTGGCACTCCCAGGGGGTCAGGAACCAGAGCAAGCAGTGTTCAATCCTCAGACTCTGCATAAGGCACGTGGCGCGTGGCTCCAAATGGAGGCCTAGTCAGCCCTGTCCCCCCTTGTCTAAATTAAAGAGTGGCTTTATGACTATTTAATAGTTCTATATTTTTTCAAAGTTAACAGGTTTATCAATCATTTTACAACTTTCATTGTTTCTGTTGAATATTATATATTGGTATGTATTAGTAAATCAACCTCTCAATTGCTTAATTCTGTACCAAGCCATTTTTCATGATTACTACTTTGTAGTATAATACTAATAGAATGCCTTTGTTGCCACATTGGAGTCACTTGATGCAGAGAAAGTTTTCCCATCCCTTTAGTTTCACTTTGTGTATATCTTTGTTTTTCAAATGTGTTCCTTGTAAGTCAGTCAGTTTTTTTCTTATTCCTTTTGGTCCTTTTGTTTTGGTTGGATGATTTAATCCATTCATATTTAAATCTAACAATTAGATTTATATTTTCCTCCATTTGTCTCAATATATTTTTCAATTCATATTTTTTCCACCTTACTACTGTGAACACAGTCCTATAACTCTTCAGTTACTTTAGCTTAATCTTTTTAAAAGTGGCCCTGTTTCAACCTGGTGTTTTCCCCTCACTCTACATCTCTTCTCCTGTTTGTTACCCATTCCCTCTAGTTTTTGTTTTGTTTTGTTTTGTAACCATCCAGCAGTTACAAGATATTCTTGCATGGGTTGAGCACCTGAAAGGGAAGCTGGGGACTGAGGGAATGTGGGTATAAGGGATAAAGATTAAGGTAGGGAAGACATAAAGAAAGACAAGAGGCACTGATTCTTCAGCATAATATCCAGTCTGTCCAGACCTGTTCTGATGGTGAGAGAGCATCTGGTGTCAGAGAGGTGAACTGGATTTTATTGAGGTTTCATGAAATGGGGGATGGGAGATTGTTAATCAATCAGGTGACACGGCAAAAACAGCATCATATAGGTAATCAACAAGATAAAAGAGAAGGATCCTAATACCATGAAGTAGCCAGCACCCAGCTGAGTTCATTTGAAAGTCCTTCTTCCTGCAGCACACAGGCCCCATCTCATACAAATGCTAAGTGAGTGCCTTTGCCATAACAAAGAAGCTATAGAAATTGCTAGCCAGCTTTCAAGACTGCAGACTTGGGGAGGGGTTTGAATTCCACAATATTTGAGCCCCAATTCAATTCAAGGATCAGAAATAAATCATATGAAATATTAGAAATATATCCATAAGTTTGGTACATGAGCACTTTGCTCATTAGAGTCAGCTTTTGAATACATCTTTAATACTTCCATGATTTGTTCATACCTGGAACCCTTCATGTTTTATGCTTATAAATTCAATTTTTTTCTGCTTTTATTAAATCCATCCCTTCTTTTTTTTCCTCTCAGTTGGGGGGGACTCTTCTTCCTTCTCTTCCCCTTCAATTAGCCCTGCTCATTAGGTTTTTTAAAAGGTGCTCTGGTTCATTGTTGGATTTAAAATTCAGTCTGGCAGTCTGCTGAACTATTTCTGGCCTAGACAAGCTACCCCCAGCCCCCAAGGTTTCCCAGCACAGTCTTCCTTATCTCCCCCTATCATAAACCTAAAACTGAAGCTATCTTATCTGATGAATATTAACTTTCTTGAGGAATGTTTGTCTATGTTTGCCTGCTTTACAATATTTGCCTATTTAATGTATGTTTGCCAAATGCTTCCAGACCCCTGACCCTGAAACCCCCCTCCCCAGATGCTTCCTGACCACCTGTCCCTGACACTACCTTGATAATTATGCATGTACCAACCCCCTTCCCCAAACATTTCTA
>NW_025340697.1:0-1234 GCF_016433145.1 Gracilinanus agilis | reverse complement strand
ATTGACTATTATATCTTTTGACCTCTTAATTATTGGGAAAAGTCTCCTATCCTGCATTTTTATATCAATTCCTTATACATCTTGGGTGTCAAACATTTATAAGATATTGACTACAAAGCCCACCTCTTTCCCATTAGCTGCTACCATTTTCATTCTAGCAGCATTGATTTTGTTCATAAAACAACTTTTCAATTTCATGCAACTGGAAGTTTTTCTTTTGTTTTCTGTGAGCCCCTATATCCCTTGTTAAGAATTCATCCTCTAGTCATAACTGTAGAAGGTTCCTTCTGATCTCCTGTGATGCTTTCATATGATATTTTATATTTAGATCATGTATTATATGGCATAAGATGTTGGCCTAAACCTGATTTAGTTTCCACATTGACTTTTGTTATAATAGAATAGAATATTCATGGAACCAGGGAGCTTATCTAATCCACTAAAACTAAAATGCTCCTGGCTCCAAATCATCTTTCCCTAATACCTTCCATCATTACCATGTTTTACAACAGGGGCTCAATTGAGGCTCTCGAGATGAGAAATTAGAACCACTGCAGATGGTCCTGATGCTGGTAAGTTTAATGGTCCACTCTAATGTGTTATGCATGCGTACAAATCCAGTTATCTCCCCCAGATGGTAGGGTGGAGAAAGTTCTCCCCACAGTGAAAATGCCATGCCAAGCAGCATAGGCATGTGAAGTTCAGCTCATGTAATAGGAAAGGATGTTGGGGGAAGCGATAAGAAGACTGGTTGTTGGAGCCTTTGTTTGCTTGCCTTGTTTGCTAAAATACTTGGGGAAAAGAGAATGGGAAACAGATTTTTTGTCGCAGAGATAAGTCTTTTTATCTCTTGGGTTGGGAGAGGCTCTTTGACTCTGTGATGATGGGGGTTGCTCATGCAGGTAGGATCGATGCTTAGTTTGGTTCAGAAGATCTTTTAAGAGAGGACTTCAGGGAAGCTGGGTAGCTCAGTGGAGTGAGAGTCAGGCCTAGAGACAGGAGGTCCTGGGTTCAAACCCGGCCTCAGCCACTTCCCAGCTGTGTGACCCTGGGCAAGTCACTTGACCCCCATTGCCCACCCTTGCCTCTCTTCCACCTATGAGACAATACACCGAAGTACAAGGGTTAAAAAAAAAAGAGAGAGGACTTCTTGGCCAGACTTTGTAGACTTCTGCAGTAGTTTGGACCAGTCCATGCCTTGTGGAGTAGTGGAGAGAGAGTTGGTTCAGGAAGG
>NW_025340696.1:0-3977 GCF_016433145.1 Gracilinanus agilis | reverse complement strand
GTTTTCTTGGTCTGTCACTCTCTCATTGAGATATTTCATGTTTCCTTCTATTTTTTCAGTCTTTTGGCTTTGTTTTATTTGTTCTTGTTGTCTTGAGAGATCATTAGTTTCTACTTGCTCAATTCTAGCCTTTAGGGATTGATTTTCGGCTGTAATCTTTCTGTTTTCGGCCATAATCTTCTGGTTTTCGGCCATAATCTTCTGGTTTTCGGCCATAATCTTCTGGTATTCCTTTTCAATCTGGTCATTTCTTGTGTTCAATTTGCTTATCAGTTCATTTGGTTTCTGAGCCTCGCTTTCCAGTTGCAAGATTCTACCTTTTAAACTGTTATTTTCTTGCCAGATCTCTTCCATTTTCCTCAAAATCTCAGTTTTGAACTCTTCCATAGCTTGTGAGGAGTTTTCCTTATTTGGGGAGGGTCTGGATGGTTGTTTGTTCTCCTCCTCTGTTTGCTCGGTTGTCTGGATTTTCTCTGTGTAAAAGCTGTCGAGTGTTAAAGACTTCTTTTTTTTGTTATTATTCTTTCTCTTCTGAACTTCCTGTGACTGATTAGCCATCATTAGCCCAGCAGCTTCTCAGGTTTATCCTCGCGCTCAGTGTCTGTCAGAGATCTATTGGCTCCTGAGGTCTGAGTTCTAGTTTTTTCCAAGGTCAAGCCCCCTGGTGGACTCCCTTGCTTGATCCTCTGCAGGAGGTTCCTTTACAAGTCTCAGGGAGCTACTTCCACAGTCGTATACCCGTCTGCACTGGTTCCCCACTTAGGCTTTAGTTCCTGGCTGTGTCTGCCTCCACCCACGCCTCCGCAGTGCCTGCGCTCTGCTCAGCCTGTGCTGTGCGCCCTGCGTCCTGCTCCTGCGCGCGCTCAGATTTCGGGTGCCTTTTTTGGCTTAATGGGGTCCTAAGTCTTGCTGCTCTCAGGAACAGGTCCCGGAGCTGCCAATGACTCGATGGGTGCCCCAAACTTGCTCTATTTCTTTTTAGCTGGCTTCGGAGCTACAGGTGTTGTGTGTGGAGGGGGTGGGGGTGGGGCGGTTGCTCAGCCCGCGATTTAGTGGGAGCCCTTTATAGCATGGAAATGCCTCGATTCCACGTACCTTCCACGCTGTGCCCTGTTGTGGGGTTCCTCCGTTCGTCTGGACTTGTTTTTATGTCCCCTTGAGGAGTTTTGTGTGTTTCGGTCAGGAGAGGTTAAGAGCTGCTTCTTACTCTGCCGCCATCTTAACCCGGAAAAAACTCTCCATTACCTTTTGGCAACAGGCAATCCTGGCAACACTGGACACTGACCCTTCAGAGATTGCAATATTTTAAGATTTACAGCCATCCACTATCACTGGATGAATACTGTCAATCAGTCAATAACCCCCCCTACTCCACAAAAGCACAAATCCCTACTTTTTGTCTTAGAATCCAAACAAGTATTGGTTCCAAGGCAAAGAACAGGGCTGGGCAACTGAAGTTAAGTGACTTGATTAGGGTTATACAGCTAGGAAGTATCTGAGGTCAGATGTGAACCCAGGCCCTCTTGACTTCAGACCTGGCACTCTATCCAATGAGCCACCTAGCTCACTCCAGTAAACATACGGGAAGTAACTACTGTGTGCCAGGCACGATGCTAAGTGTTGGAGATACAAAAGGGGGGCAAAAGACATTCCCTGCCCTCAAAGACCTCACAGTTTAATGACAGATACATCAAGCAAACAACTATGTACGAACAAGATATACATAAGATAAATTGGAAATAATCCACAGAAAGAAAGCTCTAGAATTGACAGGGATTGAAAACAGCTTCTGGTAAAAGGTGAGATTTTTAGTTGGAATTTGAAGGAAGTCAGTGACTTCATGAGTTATAAATGGGGAGCAGGAGAATTCCAGGTATAATAGCTAATTAAAATGTACATTCTGGGGAAATGGAGTATCTTGTGCAAGGAGCTCCAAGAAAGCCAGAGGTATTGGATTGGAGTGACACTACATATTTAATACTGGTATTAAAAATATAATTCTGATCAACAAGCAAACCAACACAAACCACATGATTATCTCAATAGATGCTGAAAAAGCCTTTAACAAAATACAACATCCATTCCTATTGAAAACACTAGAAAGTATAGCTTTCCTAAAAATAATAAACAGTATATATCTAAAACCATCAACAAGCATCATATGCAATGGGGATAAATTAGAAGCCTTCCCAATAAGATCAGGCATGAAACAAGGATGCCCATTATCGCCTCTATTATTTAACATTGTTTTAGAAACACTAGCAGTAGCAATTAGAGAAGAAAAAGAAATTGAAGGCATTAAAATAGGCAATGAGGAGACTAAGCTATCACTCTTTGCAGATGATATGATAGTCTACTTAAAAAATCCTAGAGAATCAACTAAAAAGCTAATAGAAATAACCAACAACTTTAGCAAAGTTGCAGGATACAAAATAAATGCACATAAATCATCAGAATTTCTATATATCTCCCACACATGTAATAAGGGATTTTAAGTTGTAATAAGGGAATCTGCAGGATGTAATAAGGGACTGAAGATAGGGGTAATAAGGCTATAGGTTGGAATAGAGGATAGGCACTGTGGATAGGGGTTTGTGAATCCCTAAGGCATATAGTGGATGAGGAAGATACAATGATGAAGGTTGGTAGTTGAGGTGGTAGGAGAAATAAGGGAATGTCTGAGTTTAGGGAATATAAACACAGAGGTACCAAGAGTTGCAAGGGAGAGGATGAGTTCATCTAAGGCAGGCAACAACAGCAGGGAAATACAGACTGGGACCCAGGTTAGAGACAAAACACTGAAGGGAAACAGACTGAGCCCTTGGAGTAAAAGAGACATTTTACAGAGCAAGATTAGAGTCAGCCAAAAACAGCTTGAAACTGACTCGAGGGTTCTAGTCAGTTTCACAGGAAGGGACTAGAAGGAAGTATTGAAGTTACACTTCCTCCAAAATGGATACCTTCAGCTTCCCTCAAACTCCAGAGAGTATGTTATTCCCCTCTCTCTTCCTCCCTCTCTTATTAATCAACTAATATAGTAGCCAAAAGGTTTGATTAAAGACAAACGGGGTTTATTGTCTTCTAGAGTAGATTGTCAGGGTAGAGGATACAAGGTAGCCCTAACAGCCGCTTAGAGAAAGCTTCAGGTGGGGGAAGGGAGGCAGGAACGTGAGACTGAATAGGAACCAGCCTACTTCAGCCCCGAGAGAGTTTGTAGTCAAAAGGGGTAGGAAAGCTGGATACAATGATTCAATAGGTAAATTTGTAAACTATCAAAGATTTGTATTAACTCTCAGATCTACTCTCCTTTCAAACTTCTCAGACATTCAGGTAGTGAAAAAGAAGGTGGGAATAAGGTAGGGTAGGGAGATTCAAAGGAATTAGCTAAATTAACAATTTAAAAAGAAAAGCTGCAAAATATAGGCCAGGTTTCAATCTAAAGAAGGAGCTCAGATTGACCCTGACACTCTTCACGAGTTCCCAGGACCAACTGAACTTTTCCCCAAGATTCTAAAACCTCCTTAACTGACAGAAGAACTCTCCAGCCAAGCCTGCAAATCTGTTAAGCCCCCTCTCTGCACCACACACATCACAGCAGCAAGAGTAGAAAGAGAAACACCATTTAAAATCACCCTAGACAATATAAAATACTAAGGAATCTATCTACCAAAACAAACACAGGAATTATACGAACACAACTACAAAACACTTTCCAAACTATTAAAACTAGATCTAAACAATTGGAAAAACACTGATTACCCATGGGTACTGAGAGTTAACATAAGAAAAATGACCATTCTACCTAAATTAATTTACCTATTTAGTGCCATACCTATCAAACTACCAAAAAACTTTTTTACAGAATTAGAAAAAACTATGACAAAGTTCATTTGGAAGAACAAAAGATCAAGAATGTCAAGGAAAATAATGAAAAAAAAAAAAACGTGAAGGAAGGTGGCCTAGCAGTACCATATATT
>NW_025340695.1:0-1069 GCF_016433145.1 Gracilinanus agilis | reverse complement strand
AACTCCATGAGCCTCTGATCCATGGATAGATTTCAAGGAATCAATAAGCATGGATGGAAAAATTCATCTTTATATTCATGAACCTTTAATTAAAATTTAGCATTTCCTTCCATCATTCTGAGAAAGAGGTCCATGGGCTTCATCAGACACTGTCAAAATGGTGCCAAAACACATAAGGGTTCTCAGAGATCATCTAGTCCAAAACCTTCCTTTTACAGATGAGAAAGCTGAGGTCAATGGAGGTTAAATGACTAAGGTCATGCAAGCAAGAAGCTAAGAAGTAGTATTTCAGTGTGGGTCCTCTAATTCCAGAACCAGTGCTCTCTCTCCAGAAGCACTCTAAAGTCCTAGATGGATGGATGGATGTGTAGGTAAGTGAGTGAGAGGATGGATACATGGATAGTTGGGTGAATAGATGGGTAGATGGGTGGATGGGTGGATAGATGGGTGGGTGGATGGATAGATGGATGATAGATGAGTAGGGGGGTAGAGAAGTAGATGGATGAATGAGTGAGTGAATGTGGATGGATGGAAGTAGACCTGAGATTTCATTGCTATCAGGAATTTCTAATAAAGTAACTCCTACCAATGCTGAACTGAACCTTTTTTTGCAATTTATAGACTTAAAGAGTTACTTGGGGCATGTAGAGGTTATGAGACAGACCTGGGATCTCATAACTTTCTGTTTCAGAGGCTTGGACCCAGGTATTTCTGATTTTTAAGTTAGTTTTCTATCCTTTATACCACACACCGTGTGTATGTGTGTATGTGGCTCTCTAATCTTTCATCTCCTACTTATGACCCCCTTGCATTTTTTTAGAGAAGAAATTTTTTATTTTTCCCAGGCCCTCAAAGAATTCACACAGGTAGAGACTTCCGGTTAAGATGGCGGCAGAGTAAGGAGCAGCTGCTTGATCTCTCCTGACCGAACCACACAGAATCCCTCAAGGGGAAATAAAAACGAGTCCAGAGGAACGAAGGAACCCCACAACAGGGCGCAGCATTGAAGGTACGCAGAATCGGGGCATTTCCACACTTTAAAGGGGTGAAACAGTTCACACTAAAACAC
>NW_025340694.1:0-1055 GCF_016433145.1 Gracilinanus agilis | reverse complement strand
AGATTGATGTATACATAGATACACAGATGGAAAGATGGATGGATATATGGATAATTAATATATTATAAATATGTAGCTTGATGAATAATTAGCTGGATAGACAGATGATTGGCTATATGAAAGGATGGATCAATATACATAAAGATAGACAGAGATGAATGGACAGATTCATAGACTGATAATTGATTGATAAATTATATATTGATTGCTAGATGGGTGGATATGATATATTGATTGATTGATCAATAGATTATGGATTGATTGAGAGATAGATACATATATCTATATAATTGAAAGGTTGATTGATTATAGATTCATGGATTGATATACCTTATGTATTGATGAATAGATAGAGAATGGATTGACAGATAGATTAATAGGTAGATTGATAGATTTTAGATTCATTGAGAGATTAGAGTTTCCTTGATAGATGGATAAATAGATAGACTAAGATTGATGGACAGATGGATGGATGAATTGACAGACTGATAGAACTGTTAAATGATAGTGTAGATATTGATTGATAGATGGATAAAGAGAGATATGATATATTGATAGATTGATTATAGATTTATTGTTGAGAATGTTAGATTGCTGAGACAGATTTTTAGATTATAGATAGAAAAATGAGGGATAGACAAATGAATAGATAGAAAGGTATATGATAGATTTATAGGTTGATTATAGATTATAAATTGATAAGTAGATTGATAGATCGTTGGATTAGAGATAGATTGATAGAAACAGATGTTGGATGGATGGAGAGATGATTGATATCTTACAGATTGATAGATTATAGACTGAATGATTATATATTGATTGATAAATGCATGGATGGACTGATATATTACAGAATAGTGGGTCAATGAAGAGATTGATTATTAATTGATAGAAGGATAAACTGATAGAATATAGGTAGATTGATAGATGGCTCATTAGCTGGCTGGATTAATAGAGAGAAAGATGGACAGATGGATGGATAGGTAGATTTTTGATTGATAGAATATTGATTGAGATATTAAATGACAGATTATATAATGATTGATAGATGGATA
>NW_025340693.1:0-5352 GCF_016433145.1 Gracilinanus agilis | reverse complement strand
CTTCCTTCCTTCCTTCCTTCCTTCCTTCCTTCCTTCCTTCCTTCCTATATAAAATTGAACAACTCTTAACCTCAAGGAGTATACATTTCAATTATTCTGTATTATTTTTCCCTGGAGTCCATTTCTTCAGGCTAAAGACTGACAGTTCCATTAATGAATTAGTATGTGGAAATGAACTATATCCCCATCATTCTCATGTTTACCATATTCCATATCTGTAGTTTGTCCATTTCCTCCCAAAATGGACAAAATATTCAACCTCTCTTCAGACTAGTACTAATATCAGCAGGATGATTATTTCTTTTTTTTTTAATTTAAAAAATTTTAAACCCTAATATCTTATATATACATATATATCCTTTTATATACATTTAATTTTTTGTTACAGGGCTAGGCAATGGGGATTAAGTGACTTGCCCATGGTCACACCACTAGCCTATGATTATTTCTTATTCTTATATACTGTGGCTTTCAGAGAAATTCAACATAACTATTCTCCCCACCCTTTTTTAGTACCATTTCATTTTTGACTCATAATAAGTTTACAATACAGGAAAATTCTAGATTTAAAAAAATAAATACCAGTGTAGAATCATGATTTCTTCATTTTGTACCTGTGAAGCTGATCTCTTTTTTATGCAGGTGTAATATTTTACATTAATTGATTTTGAGTTTTCTGTTATTAGCTGTATTCCAGGACAAGATTTTTTCAAAATCCAATTGGATTCTTAGATTGTCATGTTCTGTGCTCGTAATTCCTTGTTTTCTTGATCTACCAGCAAATCTCATAGAAATGCCATCTATGCCTTTATCACGGTCATTGCTAAAAATAGTGACATTTGACACTGTCAAAATTGTCCATCTTCTTCCATACATTGAATTATGATATCTCCTCCTATACTCTACATGGTCACAGTGAGACTTAAATTTTCCTTTCCTTAAATATTTTCTCTAGGCAGCTAGGTGATGGTGGATTGAGTATCAGGTCTAGAGTCAGGAAGATTCATCTTCCTTACTTCAAATCTGTCAATTATAGGCTATATGAGCCTGGGCAAGTCACTTAAACTTCTTTGCTTCAATTTCTTCATCTGCAAAGTGAGCAGATGAAGGAGATAGCAAACCATTTCAGTATCTATGCCAAGGAAACCTTGAATGGTATTGTGATGAGTTTATCATATCTCAGATAACAGAAGAACAACAACAGCAGTGAATACCTCCCTTAATTCCATACAATGGACTTGACACAATGCATCCTGTAATATCAGATTTTGGTCTCATGTCTTTTAGAGAAAGAACTGTATGATTTTATAAGATATCACACCTTATGCTGGTCATCTTTCTTTTACGTTGGTCTTCTTTTAATGGAATAAAGAATAATTATTTTGTGTTTTTAAAAATCGATATGTCCCAGTAAATGCTGAATGCCCAAACCTCTAAGCCATTGCCTGAGCATTTACATGTCCAGGTACATTTCCCTGTGAAGTAGGACAAGTAGAGGCAGCCGTTCCCTAGTAACTCATACTCAGGGAATTCTGTTTGCTAAACAATGATGATCGAACAGGAAACGAATGTGAAAACACCCAGAATATGATGTACAATATGGATAATGAGGTGACCCCTTGATCAGCTTTAGAATTAAGATAGTCCCCCCAAAAGGCCTTAGTTTTTGTAACTGAAGCATAGAAAATGATGGGGGACTGGAGTTCCTAGGACTACCAATGATTTTTGGCCTTAAAATCATATAGGGTAAAAGGTATGGAAGCCTGAGAAAAAGATGCCCATATTTGGAGATCATTCTTCTGACCTATGATGATTCACCTCCAGCCTTAGTCAAGGAAATTGATGTATAATGAAGTAAAAGGCAATTGGGGGTGATCTGTTAGAAAGAAAGATTGATTTGATTACTAAGAGCATTTTTCTAGTTTATAAGCCAGAACGCAGAGAGTAAGCTTGGTAGGCCCAGGAAGGACATTAGCTACTATTTCATTCTGTCTCTTTATTTCACAGGTAAGGAGGCTAAGACTCAAGAGTTGTTAAAAGGAGGAAACTTAGAGAGTGAAGAGACAGGAAGTGATTTGTACCAAGTCACAAGTCACTTAGTGACAAAATCAAGAATAGAATTCATATTTTCTAACTCATCCCAATAATCTTTCCACCCGAATAGATGTTGAACTAAAACTTCAACAAAGAAGGATTCAAGCCAACAGAAGGAGTGTAGACATTGTTTGGGTTTTGTATCTGTATCCAAGGACTAAATGCAGTCCTTGGTACATAATAGGGCCCTTAAATGAATTTTGAATGAATAAATTGGATTCTGACAAGAAAGAATTCTTTAAGATCATTAAGGTAAAATTCAGACAATATTCTTCAAGAGCTCCATTAAGTGTTATCCCTTAACTGAGAAAAAATAAGCCCAATGAGCCCTAGAACACCCCTCTTGTCCCTTAAGTCTGCTCATCATAAGCCATTTTCTTTTTCACCTGCATCTTGGAAAAATCATTCATTTCCTTAATGGTTAATTAGATAATGCAGTTAATGCCTGTAATGATTTTGAAGAGCCTAATACTAGATATATTTATCATTTTCAGGGTCTTCAACAAAGACAGTGGTGGGGACAGTTAGGTGACTCAGAGGATAGAGAGGAACTTTAGAGGTGGGATGTCCTGTCTTCAAACCTGACCTCATACACTTCCTAGTTGCATGAACCTGGGCAAGTCATTTAACTCCAGTTGGCTAGCTCTTTACTGCCCTTCTACCTTGGAAGCAATGCTAGATATCAATTCAAAGCCAAAATGTAAGGGTTTTTTAATTGGTTTTTCAAATGATATTGGAAGTTACTGTACTTCATAACTCAAAGAGGATAAAAATAACATCATTGGGTGATGCCTTGGTGTCTTGGTTCTCCATCAAACACTGAAGACACCAACATCATCCACTGCATTCCAAGCCATAACCAGTTATCTTGACTTTTGACAAACATATCACTCAACATCTCAACAAATAGCAACCAGACCTAAGGAGGACCAAAACTTAGCTCAGACATCCTCCTTCAAAATATTCAGCGCCCAGACAATACAAAGTCTAAAATCAATAAGTAGAATGAACACCAACAATAAATATTATTGTGATGAGCTATTATACTGACAGGAAAGGGTGAGATATAAACCCAGAATAAAAGAATTACTCAAAAGTAAAGACTCACGTTCCGGGTTAAGATGGCGGCAGAGTAAGAAGCAGCTCTTAACCTCTCCTGACTGAAACATACAAAACTCCTCAAGGGGACATAAAAACAAGTCCAGACGAACGGAGGAACCCCACAACAGGGCACAGCGTGGAAGGTACATGGAATCGAGGAATTTCCATGCTATAAAGGGGTGAAACAGCTCTCACTAAATCGCGGGCTGAGCAACCACCCCACCCCCACCCCCTCCACGCACAACACCTATAGTGCCGAAGCCAGCTAAAAAGAAATAGAGCAAGTTTGGGGCACCCATCGAGTCATTGGCAGCTCCGGGGCCTGTTCCTGAGAGCAGCAAGATTTAGGACCCCAATAAGACAAAAAACGCACGTGAAATCTGAGCGCGGGAGCAGAGAGGGACACAGGGCACAGAACTCTGACTCAGAGCGCAGGCTCAGAGCACAGGCACGGGCAGAGGTGTGGGTGGAGGCAGACACAGCCAGGAACTAAAGCTCTGAAACCCTGAGTGGGGAACCAGTGCAGACGGGTATACAACTGTGGAAGCAGCGCCCTGAGATTTGTAAAGAAACCTCCTGCAGAGGATCAAGCAAGGGGGTCCACCAGGGGGCTTGACCTTGGAAAAAACCAGAACTCAGACCTCAGGAGCCAATAGACCGCGGACAGACCCTGAGCGCGAGGATAAACCTGAGAAGCTGCTGGGCTAACGATGACTACCCAGTCTCAGGAAGCTCAGAAGAGAAAGGATAACAACAAGAAAAAGAAGTCTTTAACACTCGACAACTTTTACACAGAGAAAATCCAGACAACCGAGCAAACAGAGGAGGAGAACAAACAAGCATCTGGACCCTCCTCAAATAAGGAAAACTCCTCACAAGCTATGGAAGAGTTCAAAACTGAGATTTTGAGGAAAAAGAAGAGATCTGGCAAGAAAATAACTGTTTAAAAGGTAGAATCTTGCAATTGAAAAGTGAGGCTCAGAAACCAAATGAACTGATAAGCAAATTGAACACCAGAAATGACCAGATTGAAAAGGAATACCAGAAGATTATGGCCGAAAACCAGAAGATTATAGCCGAAAATCAATCCCTAAAGGCTAGAATTGAGCAAGTAGAAGCTAATGATCTCTCAAGACAACAAGAACAAATAAAACAAAGTCAAAAGACTGAAAAAAAAATAGAAGGAAACATGAAATATCTCAATGAGAGAGTGACAGACCAAGAAAACTGGTCTAGAAGAGACAATTTGAGAATAATTGGTCTTCCAGAAAAACCAGAAATTAATAGCAACCTGGACTCCATACTGACAGAAATAATTCAGCAAAATTGCCCTGAAGTCCTACAACAAGAGGGCAATATAGACATTGAAAGGATTCATAGAACACCTGTGGCATTCGATCAAGAAAAGAAAACACCCAGAAATATAATTGCAAAATTCAAGAGTTTCCAAGCAAAAGAAAAAATCTTACAAGAAGCCAGAAAGAAACAATTCAAATATCAAGGAGCACCAATCAGTATCACACAGGATCTGGCAGCCTCCACGCTAAAAGATCGCAAGGCTTGGAATACAATATTCAGAAAAGCAAGAGAGCTGGGCCTGCAACCACGGATCAACTACCCATTAAAATTGACTATATATTTCCAGGGGAAAGTATGGGCATTCAACAAAATTGAAGAATTCCAGGTATTTGCACAGAAAAGATCAGGGCTAAATGGAAAGTTTGATATCCAACCACAAAAATCAAGAGAAACATGAAAAGGTAAATAAGATACAGAGGGGAAAGAAAGAAAACTTATAATTTTTAAATTTGCCTTTTTAAGGGCCTCAGTGAGATCTAATTATCTGTATTCCTATGTAGAGAAATGTTATGTATAATTCTCTGTAGTGAACTCTATTCACTATTCTAATATTCACTATTATAGTAATCAGAAGAATAATTCACAGGGTGAGGGTGGAACACTAAATAATCTAAGATGGCATGGGGGATGGGAAAGAGGGGGTGAATAGCAGGGGACACCAAGAGAAACTTGAGTGAATAAGAAAATAGGATATTCTATTACACACAAAGAGGGCATGGGAGGGAGAGGGGACAAATACTATTATAAGAAGGAGAGGAAGAGAGCATTAAGAGGTAATAATCAAACCTTACTCTCAGT
>NW_025340692.1:0-4289 GCF_016433145.1 Gracilinanus agilis | reverse complement strand
ATGGGTTTATCACCCTTGCTTTGTGTCTGCTGTTCCAATTCTACCTTAGATTTATCTCTATTGCCAGTAATACCAGTTTGTGTAAATACAGCCATATTGTCATTAACAGTAAGATTAAGAGGTTGACCAGAACCACCACCATTCTGCATGTATAATTCCAGATTATCCATCTTGATTTGTAATATCCTCAACATTTGTTTAGTTTCTGAGCCTCTACAACACCAAGCCACTATGATTTTGCAACAATACATAATATGTAAGAACATCCACCTTAACTTAAAAACAATATAACCAGTAAGGATAATGATTGGCACGTGTGATAGTAAATCCGGGACATTAATAGTTAAAATAGGTTGTGCTATTTCAACATCCATCATCCCCCTACAATACCTGGGTAAGATTTTGAACCACAGGTATGGGATAGCCAATACTCCTTGCCACAATGTCAAGATGGCATAATCAATCCAATGCTCAAACATCATTGTTCCCATCATTGCCCAAACCAACCAGCCATATACAATATCAGTGTTATTATTAGCCACAATTATTGACTAATAACAATAATCACAATTACAATAAGCAACAACAATTACAATTACAATTAAGCATAAACAACAGAGAACAAAAAAAATGGTTAAAAAAAAAACAACTTTCTCTTGGGTTACTCCAAGCCTGATAGTATTTTGCCTTCCCACAGAGATTTTATGAATGACCTGGGGTGGGGGCTGAGCAGCTCTGAGCAGCTCACCACTGGTTAAGAACTTTCAGCTCACAACCAATGGCTGAACCCCCCTCAAGGAATGTTCGGATTCCCCTTACTTCCAGTCCAATTCTGGATGCCTAGGAGTAAACTTCCTGCCTGTCTCTCTGTTACCCAGCCATCTGGGAGTGACAAACTGTAATGGTGAGGCACCAAGGATGTTAACTATTATTATTAAAATGTAATCTAAATGGTTTGTGGGTTCACACTGGGTTGAAGGAGAGACAGGACCAACCAGGACAGGGAGACCAGGGTTTACTGCCGAGCTGTTAACTGTCACAGGAATGGCAGTTAGGCCCAACAGTCACCCAGCTCACCTAGGCTAGGGTCTATGGAACCAGCAGGCAAAAGGTAAAAGTATATAACAGTTTAATTGAGGAAAATAATAATGAAGGATGGGAATAAGGAATTCTATACTTACAACCTAAGGGCAAACCACAGGGGCAAGGGAAGGACTTGACTACACTATCCTATTGACCTAAGCCAGGTAGAGCCCAAAGGAAGCAGTCCTGAAGTCACAGGGAAGCTCCTCCAAACCTGGTTCCAGCCAGGTTTGGTCAGCTCAGCTAAAGGGCCTGAGGATGGCTTTCAATTGGGGTCCCACGGTAAATCCAAGGATGGTCACAGGATGCCAAGAGCCAACACCACCAGGTGATCCAAGGTACCCAGGTAGGGAGAGTGAGTCTGCCATGCTGTCCACCAGATCACAAACCACTTCCCCACTTGGTGCTGCTCTGCAGGTCTGTTGTCCACTGCTAAAAGCCTCCACCTCTCTCAGGATCCCAGGGAATCTGGATGCAGCTTTTCCCTAACTCTGAGATCTCCCAGGGTTAGCATGTCCCCAACACTAATGGAGTCTCTCAGAGTCCAAGCCCCACTTCCTGCTCCTTCATTTCATCTTGGAATCCTCCAGCCCTTCTTGCTAGGTCCAACACTAATACTAAATTAATCTTCCTCACAACGCCTCTCTCTCTCTCTCTGTCTCTCTCTCTCTCTCTCTCATGTTCAATCTTGTCAACACCCTTGTCAGGTCCTGCTTTGGGGTCCTTTCTGCTATCCATTTTCTTCACATGGGTGAATTCCTCCCATTACACTCAATGTCACAATCACTAGCTGTGCATTTGCATTTCCATCTACTCCGTCCTGGTCAATCTTAATGAATATTTTTGGTTGGGTTAAGAACCTCATAGCTGGCACGTGTCCAGACCTAGCAGCTAGGGTGAGGCACGCTCTCCAAACGACTGAGGGCCTGGGAGATCCCCGCATTGAAAGCACCCCCAGCCCCCACAGAAATCTGAGCCCCGGGGACATGTGGAGTGTGTGCCCGGCCCTCCAGCATTCTAGGCTTAAAGGCCATCCTGTGGCCCGTCTATCTACCACCTCCGGGGTGCCCTTCCTCCACGACACCAGCCTCTCCCCTCTTCTCGCCAGACTGTTTCTGAACCATTCTCTCTGCCCCATCTTGGACTCTCACTGGACCCTCGGGTCCCATCTCTCTTCCGGCACCCCGTCAAGCTTGAGAAAGAGCTGCCTCCCCTTCCTGCCCAAGTGTTTACCCACCTCCTGACCTTTCCCTAAATCCAGCCTCCCTCTTCATCACTCGATGGAGGCTGCCCTCCCCCAGGCTTATGAATGGTGAATGAACAGCCCAGCTGGCCCAATGGCCTTTCCCTCTCAGACCCCACTGACCATCTTCTCTGGGCTATCAAGGATGCTACCCACTCACTCCCAGCTGTCCTTCCTCAGGCCGCTTCACTGCACCACGGTCCAGGACTGTCCCGGGTTTGATCCTGTTACTAGACAGCTTTGCTGGCCCCGGGGGAAGTCTGGCCCATCTCCCTGGAGCTCTGCTCTGGATGCCTCGTCTCTTGCCCCCAGCTGGTCTCCCCTTACTTCCCTCCTCTGTCTTCCTCGAAGCCAGGTCTACTGCCTCTGGGGGGCTCCCTCAAACCCCCCAAACCACCAGGCCTGGCCAAGAGGGCCAGCCTCTCCTTCTCCGGCTCCAGACCCCGTCTCTGACCCAAGCCCGGCTCAGCCCAACTGCCCCATGCCCGCTCCTGGGAAGCCTTTTGGGCTCAGTGCAGATGCTTGAATCCTCTTTCCTCTGGGAGCGTATGGAGGAAGATTCCTTTTTCCCTCTGAACATGCGGCCTCTCGGGGAGGCCTCAGGCCCGTGGCTCTGTCCTGGATCCCACAGGCCAGCTGTAGCCCCAGGAGGTGTCCACACGGATGGCTGGCAGCCGGGTGCCCCTGCCACCCACCCCGACGCGACACCCTCCGAGGGTCCCCCGAGGAGGAGGCCCCTCACCAAGGACCACGGAGACGAGCCCATCTGTTCTAGCCATTTATTTCTCTTTTAAAAGATAACACACTTTTCTGATGAATTCACAGGTTTCCAAATGCCATGAGAGAGTCCTGAGGGTAAGGGAGGCACTGGGGAAGGGGCTGCGGAGGAGACCCCCGCCCGGCCGGGTCCTCTGGGGCGACGCCTCAATACTGCACCTGAACAATAACACTGAGAACGACGGGCTCGGCGCCAGCCAGGCCGGGCCCCTCTGCCCGATGCCAAGAGCGGCACCGCCGGGGCCAGCCCAAGGGTGGGGGAAGGAAGAGGCCTCGGCTCTGGGCGACAGTCAGTCCCCGTAACACAAACCAAAGCCACGACGGTCCCTCGGGGTTCAGGCCAGGGGGACTGGCGGGAGGAAAGAGACCAGAGCAAGGGCCTCGGGGCAGACGGGTCAGCCGTGCCCCTCTGCCCTCGCTCCCATTCCCAGGCCCTGGCCCTCTGTCCCGAGCCTGCCTGGGTGCCACGTGCCCGTCTCCCCAGCCTGGGACCGTCCCTCCCCTGGGCTCTCCCTAAAGAACCCCCAGGGGCCCCTCCACGTCCCTCGGCACACTCTGAAGTCGGGGGGGCAGGGACCCCACGTGGGACCCCCCCGGCCTCCAATCACAGCCTTTTCCCAAGAGGCAGAGAAACCACAAGCTAGCAACAAGAAAGCCCGCCGCGTCCCCAAGGCCGGCCCTCCCTCCTGGAAGCCTGGCGGCCCGAGGCAGCGGCAGCAGGGCCGGGACCCCGGCGGCAGGCTGGCCCGAAGGGACGGAGAACACGGCCGGCCAGAGAAGCCCCGAGCCTATCGCCCTGCGGCCCCCACCAGCGCCGGCGGCACAGCCTTGCCCGCAGATGCCCAACGTGGCCGCGTCCCCCCTCGTCCCGGCGCTCGTCCCGGAGGGCACCGGCCGGCGGGGCAGACCGCAGCGTCCGCCTGAACTCTGAACCTACGCCGGAGGGAGCGGGCGGGGAGGAGGGGCTGGCGGGGGCCTGGCACGGCAACACTCAGACACGGGGGCACGAGGGAGGTTTGTCGGCAGGAGGGCGATGAAGACGATGAGGGGGAGCGGGCTGCGTCCCCGCCGCTAAAACTGCTCCGAGAGCAGGTCGCACAGGCGCTGGGACACGCTCTCCTTGCTCGTCCGGAGGGTGAGCCGGTACATCTGCGGACACACGCGGGCCGGCCGCTCAGAGGGGCCC
>NW_025340691.1:0-4932 GCF_016433145.1 Gracilinanus agilis | reverse complement strand
AAAAATGTTTTAAAAATCAAATATATATATATATATATATATATAGCTTAGAACTAGAAGGGTTATGTTACCCAAAAATGAGATTTTCATTCTGTGAGTGTAAATGGATCTTACAAATAGCAGATTCACAATGCACATTCAAATAGAGTACCATTATTTCCAATAGCACATTTTAAAACAAGAAACAATGATGTTTAAAAATCATATGCTTGTTACAACTTTTATATCTTGGCTAAGAGTTTCTCAACAAACTCTGTTATTGCTTCCATAGCAAAATCTGATATTTAAAAAAAGAAACCTTCTGGTCTGAATTATCCTCAGATAAGAATATACAGGAGCTCCTTGGCTTCCTGTTTTAAAAAATCCTGGGTAGGAAATGCTTCTACCAATTTAAGGCAATTTTTTAATAATAAAATATATAAAAGCTTTATCCTTTAAAACAACAATTCTTAAGGATTTAAAGTAAGATCTCTTGTAAAATTACAAGGTAATTCTCAAAGCATGGAAACTTCCAAGTTTCTTTGCAATTACCAAGACAGAAAAAATTTTAAAGACATGTGCTTCTATAAGATGTTCATAGGTGGTACATATAATCTCATTGTTTCTGATACAGTAAGCTTTAAGTAAATTAGGAAATATAATAACATCATAAGCAGAAACTTCATTGGCGTAAAATGATTCAGTGCAACAGGAAAATCAATGAAATTAGCAATATTAATTTACAAAACTAATTAGCACAATACAGTAAGATACAGTCTCTTTAAAACAGAAATAAAACATATTCAGTTCCGAAGTTTTAAAAGTTTACCCCTGGTTCAATTTAAGGTTCTTTTGATTGAGTTCTGCTGAGTTTAAGGAGTTTTTTTTTTAAATTTCAAAGTTCTGAGAAGGTATGGGAGTGAATAGGCCATGTGGCCGAGAGTTTCAGACGCTAGGTCCACGTGGGCTCAGGGTTAGAGAAAAGCTTAGGTCAGTTTTGTAGAAAATCCCACGTGTAGAGCTTGTGTGGGTGGGGGTTGCCTAAATTAGGTCTTTAGAGAAACACATGGAGGGCTAGAATGCAGGCCATTACCAAGGGAGGGTAGGGGAAATATATTACCCAAGCCTAAGCAGTAGAGGCAGAAGTCTCTGAAAATCTCGGCAAAAGCACCAGCCAGGGGTCATTGCTGTTGGAGCTTGGGGTTCTAGTGGAAGATCAGCACTAGCACCAGCAAAGCAGGATCAAAGAAGAGGCCTGCTCCAGTGAGTCAGCAAAAGCCGTGGAGATCAAAGTAGGAAGGAACGTGATGCGTCAGGAAGCAGTAGGAATGGAGTCAGGAGATCAGCAGCGAGGCGAAACTGGCTGAGCTCGCTGGCATTTTTGCATTCGAAAGGGACACCAGGCCTGGGGAATTGAGCAAAATAATTTGCAGCCCAGCAGCCATTAAAGCCATTGTCTCTCTTCCCCGTAAAACAGCCTCTAGGTTCCGGGTTAAGATGGCGGCAGAGTAAAAAGCAGCTCTTAACCTCTCCTGACCAAAACACACAAAACTCCTCAAGGGGACATAAAAACAAGTCCAGACAAACGGAGGAACCCCACAACAGGGTGCAGCGTGGAAGGTACGTGGAATCAGGACATTTCCATGCTATAAAGGGGTGAAACAGCTCTCACTAAATCGCGGGCTGAGCAACCACCCCACCTCCACCCCCTCCACACACACCACCTATAGCTCTGAAGCCAGTTAAAAAGAAATAGAGCAAGTTTGGGGCACCCATCGAGTCAATGGCAGCTCCGGGGCCTGTTCCTGAGAGCAGCAAGATTTGGGACCCCAAAAAGCCAAAGAACGCGCCCGAAATCTGAGCACAAGAGCAGAGCGCAGGAGCGGCGGAGGCGTGGGTGGAGGCAGACACAGCCATGAGCTAAAGCTCTGAAACCCTGAGTGGGGAACCAGCGTAGACGGGTATACGACTGTGGAAGCAGCGCCCTGAGACTTGTAAAGGAACCTCCAGCAGAGGATCAAGCAAGGGGGTCCACCAGGGGACTTGACCTTGGAAAAAACCAGAACTCAGACCTCAGGAGCCAAAAAGACCGTGGACAGACCCTGAGCGCGAGGATAAAGCTAAGAAGCTGCTGGGCTAATGATGGCTACCCAGACTCAGGAAGTTCAGAAGAGAAAGATAAACAACAAGAAAAAGAAGTCTTTAACACTCGATAACTTTTACACTGAGAAAATCCAGACAACCAAGCAAACAGAGGAGGAGAACAAACAAGCATCCAGGCCCTCCTCAAATAAGGAAAACGGGTCACAAGCTATGGAAGAGTTCAAAACTGAGATTCTGAGGAAGATGGAAGAGATCTGGCAAGAAAATAACAGTTTAAAAGGTAGAATCTTGCAATTGGAAAATGAGGCTCAGAAATCAAATGAACTGATAAGCAAAGTGAACCAGATTGAAAAAGAAAACCAAAAGATCATAGCTAAAAACAAAAAGTTTAGAGCTGAAAACGAAAAGTTTAGAGCCGAAAACCAGTCCCTAAAGGCTAGAATTGAGCAACTAGAAGCTAATGATCTCTCAAGACAACAAGAACAAATAAAACAAAGTCAAAAGACTAAAAAAAATAGAAGGAAATATGAAATATCTCAATGAGAAAGTGACAGACCAAGAAAACCGGTCTAGAAGAGACAATTTGAGAATAATTGGTCTTCAAGAAAAACCAGAAATTAATAGAAACCAGGACTCCATACTAAAAGAAATTATTCAGAAAAATTGTCCTGAAGTCCTACAACAAGAGGGCAATATAGACATTGAAAGGATTCATAGAACACCCACTACATTCGATCCAGAGAAGAAAACGGCCAGAAATATAATTGCGAAATTCAAGAGCTTTCAAGCAAAAGAAAAAATCATACAAGAAGCCAGAAAGAGACAATTCAAATATCAAGGAACACCAATCAGGATCACACAGGATCTGGCAGCCTCCACGCTAAAAGACGGTAAGGCTTGGAATACAATATTCAGAAAGGCAAGAGAGCTGGGCCTGCAACCACGGATCAACTACCCATCAAAATTGACTATATATTTCCAGAGGAAAGTATGGGCATTCAACAAAATTGAAGAATTCCAAGTATTTGCACAGAAAAGACGAGGGCTAAATGGAAAGTTTGATATCCAACCACAAAAATCGAAAGAAACATGAAAAGGTAAATAAGAAACAGAGGGGAAAGAAAGAAAACTTATAATTTTTAAATTTGCCTTTTTAAGGGCCTCAGTAAGATCTAATTATATGTATTCCTATGTAGAGAAATGTTATGTATAATTCTCTGTAGTGAACTCTATTCACTATTATAGTAACCACTATTATAGTAATCAGAAGAATAATTCACAGGGTGAGGGTGGAACACTAAATAATCTAAGATGATATGGGGGATGGAAAACAGGGGGTGAATAGCAGGGGACACCAAGAGAAACTTGACTGAATAAGAAAAATAGGATATTCTATTACACACAAAGAGGGTATGGGAAGGAGAGGGGACAAATACTATTATAAGAAGGAGAGGAAGAGAGCATTAAGAGGTAATAATCAAACCTTACTCTCAGTGTAATCAACCCGGAGAGGGAAGAGTAGCTATACTATCCATTGGGACATAAAACTCTTATCTAACCCTTCTGAGAAAGTCAGAAGGGATAAATCAAGGGAAACAGGGGAGTGGGGAGGTGAAAAAAGGGAGGGGAGAAGAAGGGGGAGGGAATTCATAAGACCATTAAAAACAAAAAGGGGGGGTCAAATAAGGGAGAGGGTAGAAAGGGAAGTTAATCAAGGGAGGGGATAAGGGATAGGGTCTTAATAGCAAACTACTGGTTTTAAAGGAAATAGTTTAAGGAGAAGGGGTAGGAATAGGGGAGGAAACGATAATGTCAGCAAATGCACAACTGATGATTATAACTCTGAATGTGAATGGGATGAACTCGCCCATAAAACGGAAGCAAATAGCAGAGTGGATTAGAAACCAAAATCCTACCATATGTTGTCTTCAAGAAACACATATGAGATGGGTGGACATACACAAGTTTAAGGTTCCTGGCTTGAGCAAAATCTTTTGGGCGTCAAATGAGAAAAAGAAGGCAGGAGTGGCTATTATGATTTCTGACAAAGCCAAAGTAAAAATAGATATGATTAAAAAAAAGACAGGGAAGGTCATTACATCCTGATTAAAGGCAGTATAAACAATGAGGAAATAACACTGCTCAATATATATGCACCAAGTGGCATAGCATCCAAATTCATAAAAGAGAAACTGGCAGAGCTCAAGAAGGAAATAGATAGTAAAACCATACTAGTGGGAGATCTAAATATTCCTCTTTCAGATCTAGATAAATCAAACCAAAAAATAAATAAGAAAGAGGTAAGAGAGGTGAATGAAGTCGTAGAAAAAGTAGAACTAATTGATATGTGGAGAAAAATAAATAGGGACAAAAAGGAATACACCTTCTTTTCTGCTGCACATGGCACATTCACAAAGATTGACCATGTTATAGAGCATAGAACCATTGCAAACAAATGCAAACGAGCAGAAATAATAAATGTAATCTTCTCAGATCATAATGCAATAAAAATAATAATTAGTAAGGGCACCTGGACAGGAAAATCAAAAATGAATTGGAAATTAAATAATATGATTCTCCAAAACCAATTTGTCAAAGAAGGAATCTTAGAAACAATCAATAATTTCATTGAAGAAAATGACAATGATGAGACATCCTACCAAACTCTGTGGGATGCGGCCAAGGCAGTACTCAGGGGGAAATTTATATCCTTGAGTGCATATATTAACAAATTAAGGAGGGCAGAGATTAATGAATTGGGCATGCAACTCAAAAAATTAGAAAGCGAGCAAATTAAAAATCTCCAGATGGAAACTAAATTAGAAATACTAAAAGTCAAGGGAGAAATTA
>NW_025340690.1:0-1340 GCF_016433145.1 Gracilinanus agilis | reverse complement strand
TTTCATTTGCATCAGCTAGGCCCCAAACATTTCTCTCTTGTTCTAAGACAGAAGCTGCTTCTGAGAGGAACTTTGGCTGTTCTTGTACTCCAGAATACACAGATGTCAATCAGGAAAACTCTATGTTCTATAGAACCAGAATAAGTAAAAATTTGGGACAGCTATTACTTATTCTGGTTCTATAGAACATAGAGTTTTCCTGATTGACATCTGTGTATTCTGGAGTACAAGAACAGCCAAAGTTCCTCTCAGAATACACATAGATGTCTATCAGGAAAGCTCTATGTTCTGTAGACCCAGAATAAGTAATAGCTGTCCCAAATGTGAAATTATAGCATTCAAAATTACATAATTGGTAACATAAGACAAGGTTCTACTTTACTCACTTGAGCAAAGGAAATATTATGTCTAGAAGAGGAGTTTTTCACTTAGTGAATTTTTAAAATATAATATTAACATCATTTTAGTATAATTAGTTTTCTTTTTAATCCTATGTATTTTAGTGATTCTAAGGTGTACTTTCTTTTCTCCAGACTACCCAAAGGAGGCCAGCACCTAAAAAGGACTTAAAAGCTTGAATTTGGAGTAAGCATTGATAAAGGTCATGTAGTCCAACCTCCACGTTATATACATTTAAAAACTCAAGTGAGGTGACATGACATGACTTTGGTTTCAAAGGTAAAGGAGTAATACATGGCATTTTCCTGAAGAAATAACCTTTGCCTCTATTATGAGCATCATAAATCGTCAGGATGAATAACTTTTTACATTTAGATTTTTTACTAAAAGACCATCATTATTCATTAATCAGACGACCCTATAATGTGTGTGTGTGTGTGTGTGTGTGTGTGTGTGTGTTTGTGCTATATCTATTTTGGCCATTAGAATCATATTCATATAATCTAAGTAATTTAGCAGATTTCATTATCAGGAATAATTTACATAGCATCGTAACTAATTGTTCCTCTAATACTGTATTGAAGTCACATAAACCTGTCTGGACCATGTTTTGGTTCTTTTGACTTTCTGGGGTGTCACAGTGTACACTATTTCATTTATGAAGCAGTTGCTCTCCATATCCATAAACGTATTGTGTCTGTACCCTCCCCACGTCATTCAACATCCTGACTGAATAGGATTCTTCTAATAATGACCCTGAGACAAAGGAGAATAAACAAAGAGCTTTCTTTTAGCTCTTCTTTTCTTGCCATCACCACCCTCCTTTGTTTCTTCTCCTTCTTCATTTGGATGCCCTTCATCAATGATTCCTCTTTACCAAAAACATGGATTTAATCTCACCTACTTTTGACCTATTTTGGGAAATTCTCTAATGAAATATT
>NW_025340689.1:0-2689 GCF_016433145.1 Gracilinanus agilis | reverse complement strand
ATATATATATATATATATTTCATGTGTGTGTATATACACATGTAAACATATAAAACTGACCAAATAAAATAAGGGAGAATATGTGCATGTGTTAAATATGTATTTATCCATATTTGTGTGTATATATATTTCCCTGTTTTGTCAAGTACTCTGATCTGAGAGAGAATCTTTAAGATTATCTAGTCCAGGCTTTTCATTTATAGATGAAAAAATTGCACCTCAGAAAAGGAAGGTGATGTTCAAAGTCACATAGCTGGAATGAGAAAGCTAAGATTTGAATACAGACCTTCTGAATCCAGCCCATGCTCTGTGATCCCAGGCTGCCTTAAACCATGGATAGATTAAAGAATTAATCTCTAGAGGCACATTTCACGAACCAATTTAACCAAAGGATGTTTTTTTCCTTGAAATATTGATCAAATACATAAATTTCTAGTCCAAAGGAACTAGGGATATGGAATATCATCAAAATAAAGAGAATCCAGGGGAAATTTTGGAGTAAAATAGAGGAAATTGAGTCTACTTTTATTTGTTAAAATTATTACATGAAATAAATATTTTGACATATACACAATTTCATATTTAATATTTTATGGAGCAGTATATTGACATTTTCTCACAGAATCCATATTCTCACTGTTTAAAATCCCAGGACACCATGTAACACTGACTGAGAAATAATGCTTTAAATGTTTAGATAGAAAATTGGATTGAGAATCATGTGACTTCTAAATTGATCTCAGAACTTCCAGAGATCAACTGTGAAGACTGGAATAAGCTACTAAACCACCATAGACCTCTATTTCTTCATCCGTCAAATGGGTATAAAAATTACCTATCATATGTAACAATTGGGACTGTTATGTTAATCATAAAATGCATAAAATGTACTTAAGCATTGGACTTGTGTTAGTATAAGAAAATAGGTCACATGGTTGTCAGAGGTCAACATCATTTGTGAACCACTCTTTTTTTTAGAAAAAAATTTAATTTTATTTTTGTGAACCCCTTTTTTCAAAATATTTTTATCCAAATACTTCTCAGCAACCACAAAACAAGCTTAATGGGGCAGGATCTGATTTTGCTGGATATTTAAAGGGAAGCATTATTTTAGAAAAATATGTTGCTGCAATTAGAAGGACAAAGTAGCTGACAAAACCAAGTGGTTTATTCACTAAAACACTTATTAGAACTGACAGGAATTAGAATTCATGGTCATCTCAGCCTGAACTTATCTCCCTTTAGTCATAGCCCTATATTGTCAGGTCCAATTGAGCCCAAACTGATGATTACAAAGAATATAGTTTTCTCTTAGTATTGCTTGGGGTCAAAATAGCTCATTATAATTCCCAAACCTTATGGTTACTAATTAATTGATCACAAATTCTCTGAACAGGTTAGTTTTATTATAACCAACTCTTATTTATTCTAAACTAATGAGGGAAGGCATGGAAAAGGAAAAGATAGAATATTTAAGATTTTTGTCTATACATATGGTTATATAGTCATGTATATTTCAGAGGATTTAGATTTCAAAAGAATCTATACTTTAAATCTCTTATTTTCAGGTGATAAAATTGAGAACTAAAGGTATAAGGTCACCTTCTCAAAGTTATACTATTAAGTAATAGACACAAAATTCAAACCTAGTATTATCTTCATTGTAATACGAGACTTACTCATTGTAAGCTTATGGTTGGATGATAGAACTATTAAACTTGGCATCTAGCTCTAGGCTCAACAATTATTATGACTTTGAAAAAAGCCTATCACCTCTCTGGGCCTCAGCTCTACAATCTCTAAAATAGGTATAAATAACTTTTATGAGTTTCACTGAGATGCTAAAACAATAAATACTCTGCTAGAAGAGATCGTTTATCCACCATTTGCCTTTGGATATTATTAGGTGTGTCTGGAAGCTACAGTTGAGGCCATCAATAAATTTAATAAACTGGTACTTTTGTAGCTCTGTCAGAATTATGTTATAATGTTGCATGGTATGATATTTTCCAAGGACAAAACAACTTCCTCGGGATTATATTTGTCAACTTAATCAGATTAGGTCTGACTGGAGCCCCCTCAGTACCCTTTCTAGGAATTCTAAGGGAACCCTGAATCTGGAATCAGAAGAGTTCAGATTTAACATCTTCTTTGACTTTGTTTCAATTAAATTTGGTATCTATTGGGGCCTTATTTTCCTCACCTGTGAAATGAGAAAGTGGGGCAAAATGATCTGTGAGATGTTTTTCAGAGCTAAAATTCCTTGTTTCTGAGGTATAATAGATAAGATATTATAGAGCCATGTCCTGATTTGTGCAAATGAAGAATCCTGTAGAAGATGACATTTTTTGAATTTGTACTGCCTATTTCTATTGGACTAGAATCAATTTCCTTATTTCCCATAGATACACCCTCAACAGGATGAATTTGATAATGTGACCACTTCACTGGATTCATTATTCACGCAAATCAAGACTTTACTTTATGTGTGTATTTTTTTTATTGGAATGTAATGACCTGAAGAAGGAGGTATAGTGTTTCTGATCTCAAAAAGTTTCAAGAAAAAGATAGATGACCACTTGTAATAGATGAGATTGATGATTTGCATAGAAGTTGTAATAGGGGATGTACGTTAAAGTCTTTTCCAACTCTCTCTCTCTCTCTCTCTCTCTCTCTCTCTCTCTCTCTC
>NW_025340688.1:0-3058 GCF_016433145.1 Gracilinanus agilis | reverse complement strand
AGAGAGAGACAGAGAGAGAGAGAGAGAGAGAGAGAGAGAGAGAGAGAGAGAGAGAGAGTAAGTATACTTGCTCTAAGGCAAGAGACTTTGTTCTAGGAAGAGAGAGATGAGGTCTGGAAATGGAAAATTCAATTGGTTTTGCCCTGCTTTCTTTGCTCTTGGTAGAGATGCTGTCGTTCGCCATTTTGCCTTTGGAATTGAGCACTTCTAGGAGAGCAATGAAGCTACCTACCAGTGACAGAAATTACCCAGAGGCCAGCCCTGCAGTAGGGTACCAAACCAATCTCAAGACCTCAAACACAAGCAGAATGATACTGCTTGCTGCTATTACGATTCCTTCCAGGCTGGTGAGAAGAACAGCTCAATGCTTTGCTCCGTCTCTACTTCTCCCTTACTTGCAGAGTTGACTCCAAGTGTGTGTCCCCATCCACATACTCTTTCCTTAATCTCCATGACCAGGTGGGATGCAATTGCTCCCTAACGGTGCCTGCGACCCTCCAGGTGGGAAAACTGATAGGAGAAAACTTGAGAGCTGATTAGGTGAATCACTTTGTGAGGTCCCCAAGGGTTTCCTTTGCAATTTTGATAAATCTATATTTTTAGTTTATCAATTTGGCAGGCTATGGAAGATGGATTAGAGAGAGAAAAGAATTGAGTCAGGAAAACCAATCAGTCCAGGTGAGAAGGAATGAGGCACTTAAAGTATGGATTCCTAACCTGGAGTTCCATGAACTTGGGAGGGAAGAAAATGAAATCTTTCTTTTCACTAACTTTGGGTTTCTTCTGGAATCCCATGTATTTTACTTTATGCACTTAAAAGCATTATTCTGAGACGAGGTTCATATGCTTTATCAGACTGCCTAAGTAAACCAGGAGAAGAGAAGAAGGGGACCCAGGTAAGACCAACCACGTACATCTCTAAGGATCCATTTGTAGCTACAGAAAGTTGACTGCCTGTGGGGCAGCTGGGTAGCTCAGTGGATTGAGAGCCAGGCCTAGAGACGGGAGGTCCTAGGTTCAAATCCGGCCTCAGCCACTTCCCAGCTGTGTGACCCTGGGCAAGTCACTTGACCCCCATTGCCTACCCTTACCAATCTTCCACCTATAAAGTCAATACACAGAAGTTAAGGGTTTAAAATAAAAATTAAAAAAAAAAAAAAAAAAAAAAAAAAAAGAAAAGAAAGTTGACTGCCTAAATATAGAGGGTTGGGCTGAGTTCCATTTCTCAGTTGCAAGGATGAGAAGGTTCTAGAACTGTAGGTTGCCTTTTCTTGTCCTCTCAAGGAATAATTCTGTATCATCTCTGACCTGGAATTCAGAACCCGGTCAATGAGGATTTCCTCCTTGACCATCTCTTTGGAAGCTCTATGGTTGGCTGGACTGATAGCTTGCACGGGCTGGCCCAGTGTGCATGTGTTGGATGGGCTCCTGAATTGGTGACAAACATGGCGCCCTCTAGTGGACCACTTGACATATACTTCCTTGATAATCCTAGTGATCAATGGTCTTCTTGAGAGTTTAAGCAATTAAGTGGATGTTGGGCACTCCTGCTAGCTTTTGTCCTTCAGGGTTACCAGATGCTTGCATCAGAGTATACTTATTAAAAAGGAACATGCTCCTCACCCATGTGTTAGGTGGGTTCTTAGCACAGTCCCTGGCACTTAGAAGGACAGAATAAATGTAGATTGATTGACTGATTGATTGATTGCCCTTTTAGTCCTACCATGTTGTGGGTGCCATTCATTCACATTTCTGTCAGGTCTGACTCTTCATGACCCCATGACCACCAAAGATACTACAGTGGTTTGCATTTTCCTATTCTAGTTCATTTTACAGAGGAGGAAACTGGGGCAAATAAGTGACTTACCCAGGATTACCCAGCTAATAAGTGTTTGAGGCCAGATTTAAATTCAGGAAGATGTTTTCCAGACTCTCAGCCCAGCCTTCAATCCACTGGGTCACCCAGCTGCCCTGGGCCTATCATTCCTACCTCCTAATCCAGGCTCAGACCCAAACTCTATTTCCAATTTCTAACCCTCCCTCAAACTTTAACAATCTAGAATCATATATTTAGGCCTGGAAGAAGGGATAGTGAGTAGCACAGAAGATAGAGAGCTAGGCCTGGACTCAGGAAGATCTGGGTTCAAATCTAGCCTCAGATACTTCCTAGTTGTGTGACTCTGGGCAAGTGACTTAACCCAAAACAGAAAGTAAGAGTTTAAAAAAAAGAACAGGAAGAAGCCACCTAGTCTAACCCTTTCCCTTCATTTTTCTGAAGAAAACAAAGGCCTAGAAAGAAAGATTATCACACACACACAAATGACAAAGGTAGGATTTTAATTTTGCTCTTCTGACTCCAAATCTCTTTCCTCTGTATCAAGGCCTACACTTTCATAATCTGATGCTGACTGCTCACCTTACTCCCACCAGCTGACTGCTTACCCTTACTCTAACTTTAAGATGAATGTCTGATTCTATTTCTGACCCACATTGGCCCTGCTGTGTTAGAAAGAACGTTACACCAGGAGTTAGAAGACCCGACTTCTGTTCCCAGTTTCACCACTCACTAGCTGTGTGACCTTAAACAAGTCACATAGAAACTCACAATTGGAAGGAACGTCAGAGCTCACCTAGTCCCAATGGTATCTGAACAAGAACCTCCTTTATATCTTGATCTGTGCATGCCTGATGATGTCTGCATTAACTTCATGCCTATATATATATTTTTTTTCATTCATTTAATGAGTTTGCATAGCAGTACTTTGCTGGGCACTGGGGATAGGCCAAGATGAAAATGAAATAGTCCTTGTCCTTAAAAAGGTTATATTCTATTGGGGGAAAATATGTGAGTAGAAGAGAAGGAAAGGGAGCAGCTGATTGGCTCAGTGGAGAGAAAGCCAGACCTGGAGATGGGAGGTCCTAGGTTCAAATCTGACCTCAGATACTTCCTAACTATGTGTCCCTGGGCAAGTCACTTAATCCCCATTGCCTAGCGAAGAAGGAGGAAGAAGAAGAGGAGGAGGAGGAGAAGGAGGAGGAGAAGAAGAAAGGAGGAGGA
>NW_025340687.1:0-8722 GCF_016433145.1 Gracilinanus agilis | reverse complement strand
CCCCGGCCCGCCGCGCCCGACGCCGCTTCCGCCCGCCGGCCCGCCTCCCGCCGGAAAGGGCGAGACGTCGCCCGGGCGACGGCCTCCCGGTTGGGGGAAAGGTGCTGCTTGTAAGGAATTGACTGAAGCCGATTGGTTAAGGGGCGGAGCCAGGAAAGGAGGGGACTGAAGGCGTCGTCCGGGCAATAAGATCCCAATTGGGGGAAGAACTTGGGGCGTGGAGCCGGGCTTTCAGGGAAGAAGAGGTGGTGGGGGAGGAACAGCTATTGTCTGGGTAACGGGTTGCTCATTCTGGGTAGAAACGAGGACCTTCGATCCAAGAGGAGGGAAGGAGACGTTGCCACGGCAACATTAGGAGGCTTAGCCCAGGCGAAAGGAGTCGTCACCTAAGCAACAGCAGCGCGCTAGAGGGGCGTGACGTCGACTTGGGGGCAGGGCAGGGCGGAATGGTTGCTAGGGGAACTGAATTGTGATTGGATAGGACCAAGGGGACGGGACTTCAGAGAAATGTGGGAGAAGGGAATGGACGAAACCCTAACAACAGCGCCGCTTCCCTAGCGACGGGGAGGCGGAGCGCTTTCCCAACCTATCAAAAGGAAGATTGTTTGGGGGGGGGGCCTAAGAAAAAGCTTCGGGGAGGCGGAATGAGGGCCCTATGGAAAAGGGCAATCAGGGAAGACTAGGGGAGAGTGAAGGATGAGAGCCCCGGGGAACGGACCTGTAGGAACCCGAGGGAGCCTCTAGATGTGATTTCAAGGACTGTGAGAATAAGGTACCTAAGCGGAGGAAGGATGGGGTGAGAAACAGGCCAGCTCTCTGGGAGGGAGTTTTTAAAGGAAAACCCCCCCCTTCCCCGTTGTAGAAAATAAATAATTCTCCAAGCAAATATAGAAATAAATATTCACAAGGTAAGGAATCCTGATCCATTGCAGTTTTCCCCCCTCAGTCATCAACTTCGTCATCCTCCTCATCTTCTTCCTCCTCCTCCTCCTCGGCAGCGGCCAGGGCCTGCTCCTGGGCAGCCTTCAGGGCCGCTTCCTCTTCCACTGTGGGGTCGGCTATCTCCATGGTCTCAGGCCCACTGACATACTCCAGCTGCACTGCTGGTGGCAGAGCTGGGTTGAAGTTCTCCTGGCTGTATTTGTGGCCCCAGCCAATATAGATGTTCTCAAACTTCCTGGGAGGGGGTCAAGAAGAAAGCCAGTCTGTTATTCTGAGTCCCGAGACATTATCTAGACAAACCTTCCCTTTCCACCCAGGAAGCAAGTATAGGATAATGGCAAGAAAGAGCCTCCGTTGGTGCAACTTTCCTGGGACTCTCCTGTATTCTAATATTCTAAGATCCCTCCCAGCTCTGACATTCTCTGTTCTAAGTTCCCTCCCAGCTCTGACAGTCCAACTGTGCTAGTCTATGTTTTTCTTCTAATTATTCTGAGATCTTGACTGACTCCCACTGATCTCCAGCAATCCCAGGTCCCGCTAGCCCTCAAAGAGCCTTGGATGTCAGTCTAAGAAACCTTAAAGACTGCCTGGTTGAGCCAATTCCTTAATCCTAGGGGAAAGCAGAGACCCAGAGAAAGGAAGAAGCTTGTTAAAGATCCCAGAGTAGATCAATGGTTCTAGAATCCTCTAGCTTCACAAGGAGGCCTCCCTGCTTTCTATCTTCCTTGAAAAGTTTCTGAATGGCCAATTCTCTGTAGTGCCTTCTCTAGCCATAAGGAAGCTCCTCAATGCCCTATTTGTGCATCTCTTACCTGCCAATGGCATAAGCATAAGCCCCAGGCCACAGATTGGATCTAATCACTGCCACAGAGTACTGAGGGCAGATGTTGCAGGAGAGGCGGGCTGTCCATGGAGCCAACTGCATGATTTCTAGTAGGACGGAAGAACAAGAATTAGGACACAAGAAGAATTAGGGGAGAAATGAAGCCCTTTCCCTTTGTCTGCCACCTTCCCAACCCTCCTCAGCCCAAATGATTTGGGTGGTAGAAAGAAGATAAGGAATCTCCTGGCCCAGGAACCTTCTCTGGCAGCCCACTGCCCACAGTACTTAGTCCTGAGGGAAACTGTCCACTGAGTCTTTGTTCTCCTTCTTCACACTCGGTCCCTTCTAAATCTCATTATTCGCCTAGCCCAAATGTTTGCCACTGCAACTGTTCGGTCATTTCAGTTCCGTCCAACTTTGTGACTCCACTTGGGATTTCTTGGCAGAGATCCTGGAGTGGTTTCCCATTTCCTTCTTGAGCCCATTTTATAGATGAGCAAACCAAGGCAAAACAGGATTCAGTGATTTTCCAAGGGTCATTCAGCAAGTGTCTGAAGGCCAGATTTGAATTCAGGAACGTGAGTCTTCTTTTTTTTTTAAACCCTTGTACTTCGGTGTATTGTCTCATAGGTGGAAGATTGGTAAGGTGGGCCATGGGGGTCAAGTGACTTGCCCAGGGTCACACAGCTGGGAAGTGGCTGAGGCCGGGTTTGAACCTAGGACCTCCTGTCTCTAGGCCTGACTCTCACTCCACTGAGCTACCCAGCTGCCCCTAGGAACGTGAGTCTTCTTGATTCTAGCTGTGGCACTCAATCCACTTCATCACCTTGACGCCCCAAGGCATTAATATAGGTCACATTAAAAAAAAAATCCCAAGTCACACTTAGCCATATGGTGGTATTGTTTTGCTAGGCTGATAGGCAGGCTGTAAATCTTTAGTCCCCATTTCTGAGTGTCGGGCTACTCGAGGACAGACATTCCCTCAACTTATTTTCCTCAGGGAATGATTTTCCTTTCAAAAAGGCCATAGGAAGACAATGGGAAGAAGTTGCCGAGGTTCTCTCCTGAAACAGTTGTAGCTCATGAATGCCTCCCAATAATTACCCAAACTGCTGACTTGTTTTGCCTAGAAAGAGTGAGGCCTCAGTTCTCCTGGCTCTGGGGAGTTGTAAAATGGAATCAATAATTCTCTCATAACTCTGAGCTGCCAGGTTGGAATTTTGCCCTGACCAATACAAATTACAATTGTGAAAAAAAGTTTTTCCTCTGCCTCTAACAGGCATTCCCTCTAATATCTTTCTCAGATGTATTTGAATAATGAAGCAATAAATAAAGTGATGCAATGGTTAACCACAATTATCTTAAAATCAGCTTCTAAAGACAAGTTGAGCAGGAAACTAAAATAAACTTTGAAGAAACAGAAAAGTGTTTCAAGAACAATCTCCTGAGAAGAGAGCATTAGTGGATGGGGGCGGAAGGGAAAATATGTCAGTGGGTCAGCATTTATTAAGCATCTACTATGTGCCAAGCACTGTGCTAAATGCTGGGCATGCAAAGAAAGGCAAAAGATAGTCCCTGCCTTCAAGAAGCCCATAATCTAATGGAGGAGATAACAAATCAACAAATAGATACCTAGATACAAACTGCTTGTATACAGGATAAATAGGAGACAATTTAAAAAGGGAAGGCACTCAAATTAAGAGGGATCGAAGAAGACTTCCTGCAGAAAGTAGGATTTTAGTTGGGAGTTAAAGGAAGCAAGGAAAGCAATAGGTGTAGAGGAAGAGGGAGAGATGGGTGGCAATCATTAAAAATGCCTAGACCACTCTAAAACTGTGTATACCCTTGGGTCCAGCAATACCACTATTGAGTCTGTATCCCAAAGGGATCCCCAAAAGGGAAAAGGACCTATTTATACAATTTTTTCTTATCACAGCTCTTTTTGTGGTAACAAAGAATTGAAAATTATGGGGATATCCATCAAATGAGGAATGGCTAAACAAGGTATAGGATATGATAGTTATGGAATACTATTGTGCTATAAGAAATGACAAGCAGAGGGGCAGCTGGGTAGCTCAGTGGATTGAGAGTCAGGCCTAGAGACGGGAGGTCCTAGGTTCAAATCTGACCTCAGACACTTCCTAGCTGTGTGACCCTGGGCAAGTCACTTGACCCCCATTGCCTACCCTTACCACTCTTCTGCCTTGGAGCCAATACAAAATATTGACTCCAAGATGGAAGGTGAGGGTTAAAAAAAAAAAAAAAAAGAAATGACAAGCAGGATGATTTCAGAAAAATCTGGAAGAACTTACATAAACTGATGCAAAGTGAAGTGAGCAGAAATCAGAAGAACATACACTATACACAGTACAAGCAATATTTTTTGACAAATAATTGTGAGTGATTTAGTTATTCTCAGCAATGCAATAAATCCAAGACAATCCCAGAGACTCATGATGAAAAATGCTATATGCTCTCTGAGAAAGAACTGATGGAGTCTGGATGCAGATCAAAACATGGTGTATTTCACTTCTTTTTATTTGTTTATTTGAGATCTCTTTCACAAATGATTAATATGGAAAAAATATTTTAAATGATTATACATGAAAAATTTGTATCAATTGCTTGCCATCTCTCAGGGAGGAAGAAGGGGTGGGAAGGAAGGACAGAATCTGAAACTCGACATTAAAAAATGTTAAATTATTCTTACATGTAAGTAAAGGAAGAAAAATATAAATGTGTATATATGTGTATATATTCATATTTTTAAAAGGGATAAAATGCCCAAAACAGAGAGATGGAATGTGGATCAGAGAATATGGCACATGTGCCATAGCTTCACCACCACGGACCTAGAGGGACCCAGATCTACCACAAGCAGGTACCCAATATAGCTTAAACATACACTCCATAAAAAAAAGAAACCTTACCAAAAAATGAAAGCCTTGACAATTACAATGGGCCAAATAGAAAACAGTGCCTCTACAAGACAAAAGAAATATGAAAATGAGAAGACTGAAAGGGAAAAAAAAAACAGAAGAAAAGCACGGAGATATGTCAAAAACAACTGATCTGGAAAACAGATCAAGAAGGACCAAAAATCATTGAACTATCTGAAAATCATAACCAAAACAACTCCTGAGTATCATCTACCTTTTGATTGAATCAACACAAGCTTGAACTAGGTGAGTTCATACCTTACTTGATGCTAGGTGAGAAGCCATCAAGATACTTGGAGTTTGACTTTTTCCCCAAACTCGGTGACAACTCAGACAATTTGGGAACTGTGATTGGCCCCCATGAAAAGGGGCAGGGAGAAGAAACCACCATAAAAGCCATGAAGATCCCTGTGTAGGCTGTCTGGTGAAGGAGGCTAGTAGAGAGTGAACTTCAAGAAGAGAGTCACTCCAAGAAGGAAGTCAGCTCAAAGAAGAAAGTTGGCCTCAAGGATCATCTTCAGCTCCAGTCATTGTCTTGACCTGCCTCTTGGAGGGAACTTGGGTGAGTGGATAGCTGGTTTTCCCTTCCTGTCTTCTGAAAATAGTTTAATTCTGATTGAAGGTTAACAAGTCCTGGTTGAATCAAGCACTGGAATAATATTTAGTTAGATAGGTTAATGTCTTCTCCACCCTTTCGTATTTCTCTACTTTCACTCTTTCCACCTCTTTTATAAATAAAAATTTTATAATTTTCATATATTTAACCAAACCACTAATTTTAACACTTACAGTCAGATCTATGGGAAGGAGAAAAGTTTATGGTCAAATAAGAGATAGAGTATATCAAAGAAAGCAAAATGGATAGTTCTGAATTAAATGAAATTAAAAAGGTTTTGAACACACAAAATTAAAACAGTCAAAATCAAAAGGAAACAGGAAAAATTTGCAGGAAGTTTCTCTCATAAAAATCTTATTTCTCAAATATATAGGGAGGTAAGTCCAATTTATAGAAAATAAGAGCTATTTCCCAATTGATAAATAGTCAAAGAATATGAACAACCAGTTTTCAGAAGAAGAAATCAAAGCTCACAATAGTCACATGAAAAAATGCTCTAAATCACTATTGATGAGGGAAATGCAATTTGGAACAACTCTGAGGTACCACCTCACACCCATCCAATCGACTGACTAACATGATAGGAAAAGAGAATACCAAATGCTGGTGGGAATGTGGAAAATCTGGTACGATATTGCATTGTTGGTTGGAATTGTAAAATGGATCTAACTATTCTGGAGAACAATTGGGAACTATGCCCAAAGGGTTATAAAACTGTATATACCTTTTGACCCAGCAATGCCACCATTCCGTCTATATTCCAAAGAGGTCAAAGAAGAGAGAAAAGGACCTCCATGTATAAAAATATTTGTAGCAGCCCTTTTCATGGTGGAAAAGAAATGGAAACTAAGGGGTTGCCTATAACTTGGGGAATGGCTAAATAAATTGTGGCATATGATTGTAATGGAGTGCTACTATGCTATGAGAAATTATGACGGGGAAGACCAACTGTGAAAGACTTAGCTATCTACAAGAAAGCCAGCTGAAACAAAAAGATTCATTTGCAGTTAAAATGGGGAGCTGGAGCCAAATCTTTTTCGCTTCAGCTGAACTCACCAGGGCATGCGTAGATAGAAGAAGTCAATGAAGGGGGCACGCACCCAAAATACTTAAGCAACAATAAACTGACACCTCCAGCTAAGCCACATAATAGATATTTGGAGGGGAGAAATATTTTTTGAGATTTGGTCTCTTTCTCACACCCTGGCTAGAAATGTAGTAGCCATCCCGGGCCTGAGCAGTGAGGAACCTTCGACCAGATCCATTTCCAGTATGGGCTGGTTCAGCTCATCTTGCTCAGATACAGCAGAGAAAGAAAATGACAAACCAATCTACCTAATGAACATCAATGTAAACATCTTAAAGAAAATATTAACAAACTCCATAATAACATATTAAAAAGATTGTCTGCTATGATCGGGATGGATTTATATCAGGAATGCTGAGTTGGTTTGACATAAAGAAAATTATAAATTTAAGAAGCTCTGTTACATATAAAAATCACTTGATTATATCAATAGATGCTCTAAAGACTTTTGACAAAATCCAATCTTTTTATTTTTTTAAAAAGTAGAAAACACAGGAATATAAATGCACCTTTTCTCAAAATACAATAACTATTATCTACCTAAAACAAAGAGCAAACACATGTAATGGAGAACAATTCAAAGGTAAAGATCAGCAGTAAAGCCAGGATGCTTATTATCACCACTAATATTTAATGTAGTTCTAGAAATGCTAGCTAGAGAAATAAGACAAAAAGGGAAATAAGGGAATAAGCACAGGGAAGGAGGAAACACAATGATCACTTTTTGTAGATGATATGAAGATTTACTTAGAAAACCCTAAAGAGTCGTCTAACAAAAAACTGAAGGAATGAATTCAGAAAAGTTGCAGGATAGAAAATAAATCCCATAAACCATCAAAATGCAGCAGGAAGAGCTGGAAAGCGAAATTTAATTAAAAATGACTACGAAGTGGGGCAGCTGGGTAGCTCAGTGGATTGAGAGCCAGGCCTAGAAACGGGAGGACCTAGGCTCAAATCCGGCCTCAGACACTTCCCAGCTGGGTGACCCTGGGCAAGTCACTTGACCCTCATTGCCTACCCTTACCAATCTTCCACCTATAAGTCAATACACAGAAGTTAAGGGTTTAAAATTTAAAAAAAAATGACTACAAAGGAACTATATGAATCCAAGTACAAAGCACATTTTGAAGACACAAAAACAAGTAGGTGGAACAGTCAATAGAATAATGGACTTGAGAATCTGGAAGCCCTGGGTTCAAATCCAGCCTCACACTTACTTAGTTGTGTGATCATAGGCAAGAAGTCAATTAATCTCTCTTGGACTAGTTTCCTCATCTATAAAATGAAGATAATTGCACCTACCTCACAGAGTTGTGGTGGGGATCAAATGAGATAACACATAAAGCACTTTGCAAACCTTAAAATGTTTAATATAAATGTTACCTAATAATAATAATAATAATAGCCAGCATTTACATAGCATATACTGTCCAGGCTACGTACTGAGTGCTTATTAAATATTATCCAATTGTAACCTCAACACAACCCACGGAATTGTTGCTATTATTATCTTCATTCTACACTTAAGTAAACTGAGGCAAACAGAGGTTAAATGACATGTCCAAAATCACGTAGCTAGTAACTCACACTCAGGTTTTCCTGACTTCAGGTTCAGCACTCTATCCACTGTACCACTGAGCTGCCGCATACTGTCACCTAAATATTATTATTATTAAAGACAGACTTAAATAATTGGAGAAATATTAATTGCTCATGGATGGGTTCAGCTAATGTAATAAAAAATATTAATACTATCAAAATGAATTTATTTATTCAGTATTGTACCAATTGGACTACCAAATAATTATTTTATAGAGCTAGAAAAAAATAATAATGCAATTCATCTGGAGGAAAAGTCCAAAATTAAGAAGATAATAATGAAAACTGAGCCTAGAGCCTCCGTTTTTTTTTTCTCTAGAGCTTCATTTTGACTGCGGCAGCCATTGGTCTCCTGTGCCCCAAGGGACTGACAGGAAGACTCTCTCTGCATGGGAAAGAAGGGGGTATAAAACAACTGGATTCTTTCACCTCCTCCACTTATGTGGCTTCCTGTTCTAGATCATGTGTCCTCTGCGGTACCCCTGCCTTCCTGCGGTGTCTTGCCCATCGCAAGTCTGCACTTACTGAGAAAGAGCTTGGCAATCAGAAGCCATGTTCTGCCAATGATCTCTGTCTCTTCCTCCCTTCCTTCCTTCCCTCCCTCCCTCCTTCCTTCTTCTCTTCCTCCCTCCCTTTTTTTCTTCCCTCCCTCCCTTCTTTCCTTCCTCTCTCCCTTCTTTCTTTCCCTCCCTCTCTTCCTTCCTCCCTCCCCCCTT
>NW_025340686.1:0-2147 GCF_016433145.1 Gracilinanus agilis | reverse complement strand
TACATTTTCACTTTCTATACCATGTGCTAATTTAATATGAGAACAATTATAGCACGAATCTTTAACTAATACCTTTACTGAAGATAGTGAAACCAATACTATTGTATAAGGACCTACCCAATTTTGTTCTGTTGTCAATGTTTTGGCAAAATTTTTCACATAGACCATATCATCTGGTCGAAAATTATGGAGAGAATAATCCAATGGACCAGTTTGAATTAATACTCCCATATCCTGCAATTCTCTTAGCCTCTGCTGTAAAGCACTCAAATATGAAGCCATTTGGCAATCACCTCCTAAGAGTGATGCATAAACAGCCTTACAAGTCTTTGCTTGTAGTGTACCATGTAGATCCGCTCTTGGTCTTATATGTAGGTAAAACAAAGCTATGGAAAGAATATCTGGCCATTTAAGATGAGTTTCAGCACAGAATTTCCCAACCATAATCTTGAGTTCCCTATTCATATGCTCTACTTGGCCTGAACTTTGTGGGTGATAAGGAACATGATATTTAGATGTTACTCCTGGATTCTCATAGACTATTCTAAGGATATCTTGAGTGAAAAGAGATGTCTTATTCCAATATATGTTTAAAGTTACACCAAATCTAGGCACAATTTCCTTGAGTAACACTTTCACCGTAAAGCTAGCTGTGTTGGTATTTCATGAAAAAGCTTCAGGCCACTTAGTTAGTCTATCGACTATCACAAGACAACACTTGTATCTTCCAGTTTTAGGCATACAGATATAATCAATCTATAAACTCTCAAATGGACATTATGCTTAAGGTCTACCACCCAAACCTTTCTTTCTGAATGCACTTTGGTTGAACTTTTGGCAGACTGAACAACTATTACAGATCTTATTTGCAACAATACTTATTACAGGAGCAACCCATTGCCTCTTGATGGAATCTACAACAGCTTGTGTACCATAATGACCTTTTGTGTGAATGGCTTGACACAGATAGGTGTACAAGTCTTTTGGTAACAATGGTCTTCCTGTATCAGTAATCCATATCCCATGTTCTTTTCTACCTCCAAATTTATCCTTCCATTTCTGGATATCTGAGTCTACATAAGCTTTTTCTAGATCATCAGAATCAATAGATGTTAAATTCATTACATAAATTGGAGCTTTCTGAGTTGCATACTTCACAGTGCATACTTCAGCCCTATAATTACTCTTAGAGAATGAATCTCTACCATGAGTATGACTCTGACAATGAATTACTGCCAGCTATTTTGGCTTTTGGATTGTTTCTAACAACTCAGTTATTATTCCTGCATGAGGTATTGGTTTTCCAGATGCAGTAATAAAACTTTGTTGTTTCCAGATCTTTCCTGTTGCATGGCAAACAGAGAATGCATATCGAGAGTCCATGTAAATATTTACACTTTTACCTTCAGCTAGAAGACAGGTTTGCTTCAATGCCACTAATTCTGCACCCTGAGCACTAAGATTACTAGGTAATGAACCATAGCACAGTGTCTCAAATTCTGTGATAACTGCAGCACCAGTACATCTTATTCCATTACGCAAATATGATGATCCATCTCTGAATAATACCAAGTCTGGATTTTCAAGTGGTGTATCTTTTAAATCTATCCTAGGCATATGCACAAGATCTACTACCTCAATACATTCATGCAATGGCTCACCTTTCTTGGGCAAATCTGGAAGAAGAGTAGCTGGATTGAGTATGCTACTTCTCTTCAACTGGATGTTCTCACTACCTAAGAGAATAATTTCATACTTAAATATTCTTTGGTTGGAATATGCGTGAGTACAAAATTTCCTCATTAGTGCTTCTATTTGATATGAACAATAGATTGTTAAAGGACATCCCAAAACTAGATCAGCTGACTTCTGGACTAACACAGCTACTGCTACCTCCCTTAGAGTACTGTCCCCTGTAAAAGTGAAATTTGGGAAATGTATCAAACTACATTTCCCGTGGTCCAACGGGTTTCCGTTTCTGGTTTTTAGGCTTGGGAAGGCTTACGTCTTGACGCAGGGAAGGGTTTAAATCTCCTGGGTTAGGAGGGAGTGGTCTCTCTTTGCGAGTAGGCGCTTGGCTAGGAGGCAGTAATGGAGGTAGCAGTTTTGAATGCTTACAAGCGCGTGGTCTGATAACTTTATCTATC